>NC_056732.1:1000324533-1000594533 GCF_019279795.1 Protopterus annectens | reverse complement strand
TAACGGAATTTTAACATCTCTTTGTGAGAAGTATATATCTCTCAGATGTGCAGCTGCTAGGAAGTCATAAAGCAAACACTTTGCATTTTAAACCTAGTAATTACTTTTCTTTTCAGATAATAGAAAAACTTCTAGCTCTAGACATTGTGTCTGCTTGTTGCATTGAAACTAACTTTTATAGCACATCATAAAGCACTTAATTTTAACTTATTTTCTTGATGTTTTGTAAGTTAATCTTTTATGTTCCAGTAGAGTATGCTGTGGGTACATTCTTGAAGCTCAGTACATAACATACAGTTCTGTATAAATCATATCAATATTCACAAATGACATAGAATTATTTGCCAAATTCCAGATAGCTGGGCTGGCAGTCTCACAATTCTCCCCTCCCTGAAAACTCAAGCTGCTTCCCTGGGGATGGGTACAGTATTCTGACACAACATGGAAACCTTCCCTGTTCCCTCTCCCAGGACTGACAAGAATAGCTGTTCTTTGCCCACTGAGGAAACTCCAGCAGCCACAGAGGATGTGGCTAACCTCCAGTCCATAGTGGCTGTAGGTGCTACACTAGAGGGATGCAGGGTAAAAGATGAGTGGTCTGAGGTGCAATTACAATAAATAGCCACAGCAGTTACTCACCTGTGGCTGAGGCAAAATACAAGCCTGCTCTAGTGTGAGAGGCTGCTTACTTAACTTTCTCTTTTTGTGGCTGGAAGAAGGACTGACTGTGGGACTGGTAGCTTGTTCCATGGTCAAGCTGAAGATGGTACCTTTGTCCCAGCGTGTACAAGCAGCAATTGCTAGTAAAACCATTAGTCCAAAAAGTTACTTTTTTGACGGAAAAGAACACGGTGGAATCCACTTTAAAACACCATGGCAGCCCCACAACAGAAAAATAAACAGAATTTATCCATAGAAAATATGTCAATTTATCTGTAGAAAATATGTTTTCAGTTAGTTAGTTTCAAATTGACAGAAAGAAACAAGTGCTCCATTTAAAAGAACATTATTCTCAAGACAGTCCATTAAATAACAACACTCCTAGCTTTAATATAACTTTGAAGAAACTACCACCGAGGAGAAATGTATGCACACATTTATTGTAAAACACTGAATAAAATGTTAAGTGCTTTCTGCAACTATTGCCTTCAAAAGTACATAGAACATCCTCTACAACTGAACTTTTAGATACCCTCCAATCAGTAGGCATGGAGTAAAATTTGCCATCTAAGTTCCCTCTGTTCCAGTTTGATGTCCCTACCACCATTAAAATCCAAAGAAACATAATTTATAACACATAAAATGAACTTGTTGAACTGACAACACTCCATACAATGTTTTGCTAAGGCATTATCTTTGTTCTTGATGGAAATGGCATATTGGTGTTCATAAATTCCCTTTTTTAATGCTCTATTCATCTTCCCTATGTAAAATGAATCACAGGAGAAGCAACATGCCATGTAAACCACATAGTGGGCTTTACACATGAAAAAGACCTGGTGTAGGGTACTCTTGCTTGGTTCTGGGATTAACAAAGTGAAAACTTTCCAAAATGTATTTGCAATTTGCAGTGAGTGCAACTATAACATTTGTAGGTGCTCTCACAGTACTACAACAGTGGTCATTCGAGCATGTACTGCTATGGTAAGTTCACCTTATACAACTATACTTTGAAGACCAGTCAACTGTGCCTATTTTATAGAAACTTTCCAGTTTTTAGGCTTTATTTACCTCTGCACAGGATATACCCTTTTTGGAGGTATTTTTCTATTTTCAGACTTGATTTACCCCTTCACTCAACTTTCCAAATTCCTTTCATCGTGTGATTTTTCAAGCTATCTAGTACCCAGAACACCACACTGCGTGACCAACATACTAGTCACAACAATAATTTAAAGAAAGGAGATACATATCTTACAACTCCCTTTTTCTGAAACAAAAATAAATGACTTTGTATAGTAGAATTTTTGCAATGCAGTTCATTAAAGTCTATACATTTTGCACGGTTTATTTGATAATGTGCTTATAAATTTCCATCAAGTTTGTCAGTCTCTGTTTTAAATGTGTTTCTGAATATCATCTTCCACCCCTACTGGACATGGCAATTATGTGCTATTTGGTATTCACATTTTGTGTTAATTACATGTCTATATTTTTAGCTGGATGTTCCTAGTTTTCAAGTGTCTTTGTTGTTCTTTTTAATGTCTGTAGGTTGAGAGGTATGGTGTATTCTGTGATGTACCAACAGCCTGTTCAGGATTTGTTTCTATGCATTGTACAGAGTGAGAGCTGGGATAGGCTCCCCAGCCAACATGAAGGGAATTAAGTGGGTAATTAGAACCAGACCTCTCACCTGTCTCTATTTTGTAGAAATGTCCTTATTTTGAGGCCTGAGTTACCCATGCACAGGATGTACGTTTTTTGTTGGCATGTCCATATTTTTAAGCAAGATTTACCCCAATTTTCTGAGTCCCCCTCATCACATGTGATTTTTTTAAGCTCCATGACCCACGTGCTAGTGGCAGCAATGATTTAAAGAAAGAGAATATACATCTTACAGCTTCCTTTTTCAGAAGCAAAAATAAAAGTATGGTAGATTTTTGCAATACATTCATTAAAGTCTGCAGATTTTACAGTGTCTCATTGATAATGTGGTTATATTTTTCCATCATTTTTCACTCTCTGTTTTGTACGTTTCTGAGTAGTACATTCCTAACAGAAGTGGAAAGAGATTTGTGCTATTTGGTATTCAACATTTATGCTAATTAGATGTCTAGATTTTTGGCTAGATCTATATACTTTTCATGTGCCTTTATACCCATTTTCAATGTCTGCAGGTTCAGAGGTATGATCAGAACATAAATGAAAGAATGAATGAATTTATAGAGTACTTGCCAATATAAATCTCAGATTTACAGTAAAAAACATCGGTTGAGTTAAAATATTTTTGAATGGCAGCACACAAGTTTATTCATTCCTTTTTAGTGTCCTTTGATGTATTTTTAATTTGTTATATTTTGTAGGTATAACTTCTAGATGTGTTAAAGTTAAGAATTCATAAAATTCTGAAGAAATTCACAGTATTAAAGTGGATGAAAGTGCTAATGTTGGTGTCCATATCTTGTATTCATTGGAAAACTAATTATGACTTATATTACACATATGTCAGTAGGGTCAAATCAAAGTTTATGTTCACAATAATACATATGTAGCTGTAAATATGGCTTTAGGAATGTGTTCTAGTTTGTATATCACCACAGATTATGGTTTTGTTGTTTGTCATAAGTTATATAACCTCTGAATCTTGTAGGAGAAGTGCTAGTGTTTATTATGTGGTTATTCAGCGGCATGCCATTTAGTTTATAATAACTGTGAATTAAGTATATGAGACTGAATATAGGGAAAGTGATGGTTCTGTTCCAAATACCACAAATACTGGAGTTATGAGATGGTGCCCTGACTGACAACTTGGCTGCAGGAAGTTCTGATTCAACATTTTACCTAATGAGTGCTGGGTATGGATCTTTAATGCTGGAAACATTACATCATCCTACTCAAATCTCTCCTTTTGAAGTCAGCCAGGTGCATAGCTTTCTATAGTTCTGACATCCTTCATCCATTATGTATTATGTTTTTAGACCGCCTTACCATATGGTTTATTAATATCCTGTGAGCTTGCCACTAAGAAAAGAAGTAGTTTTAATATCTGAGAAGCAGAATGTTGTAAAAATGGCAAAGGCATACAAAGAAGCTTAACTGCTTGCATATTCCTTTTCTCAAATGGAGGACCTAATTTAAAGGTCTGCACTATGTATGAAAAATAAGATGGAGGCCTGAACTGTGGAGCCTGGCTTACAGATGTTGCTCATATCATTCAACACAGAACAGAGAATGCAAGATAAGCTATTCACAATAATTTAAACTGATTTCATCAACTCTGATAAGATGTCTGTCCATAAAATGTGTTGTTATATTTCTGCAACCCAGCTGATATTATATGTAGTAAAATAATAATTGCATATAATTAACCAAAATCATAGCACTCATGGTCTGACACATCCACATTATTGACTGTGCTCTTAAAGGTATATGGTTTGTGTTTCTCATTGCATGTACAGTGTCTTTTATTGTGTTTGTACGGCACTCTTTCTGTCAAGTTTGACCTTTTAGAAAACCACCATTATTGCTTTATATGGAATAAAATATTTTGTGCACAGTCTGATGGTCACCAGCACTAGATCAGAGTGCAGTTATTTTTGTACCTGCTCTTCATTCCACACAGACTTAGTTCATCAGTTGCTGCTCTAAATTTGGACCTTGATCTCACTGTTATCCCATTTCTGTCTGGGGATTAAGTTTATTGTGATGTTTTATGTGACTTCCCTTTTACTTTATATATTCAGTAAAGGAAATCAGCAGCTTTAAGCTCACTGGCTTTGTTTCCCCTGCCCCCCCCCCAGTCCTCCATATGCTTATATGGGGTATGACCAGCAAATGTACAGCTAATCTCTAGTTCACTACAGATTAATAGTGATGAGCAAGGCCAGTTTGAGGTAGGTGAGTGGTCCTACCCGCTCTTCCTTTGTGGTTTCCCTTCTTTGTTAGCTGTATCTTTTTAAAAATGGAGTCTCTGTCCAAATTAGACTTGACATTTGCTCAGCTTCTAACTCCTTGTAAGGATCAACATTCAAGGTAGCAGGCCCCACTATCTTTGTTGTGCAGCAAGAGTGTATTTAATATATTTATTCCTAGTTTTCCCAGAGAGAATGCCATTGTACTGACTTCTAGGGGGTTGACAGTGGGCCTAAATTCCCCTGTCTCTTATAAGATGTCCTCCTCCCTGAGCCGCATCTGTTTCAGCATGTCTCACACTTTCTTTCTGCTTCCCTGGTCTCTTCTGGAGATTGAAGTACAGGGTTCCCTTGAGAAAATGTTTTAGTCCCCACATCCTGGGTGGCAGCAAGCTTAGTTTGCCTCTCTTTCCTCCCCAGGTTGAAAGCTGATCTCCTAATCAAGCCTAGGTCTGGAGGTTTCAAGCATGGCCCTTCCCAATAGACCTGCTATGTTTAGTGGTATCATAGGCATGTAGTAATAAATGATGTACAGATATGTAAAGCCATTGACCTTCTTGAAGTTTGAAACATTAGGTGCCATTTTCTGGTGACATAGAAGGATAAATCACTGACTATATTCCAGGTGACTTGGGCTTGATTAGCAAGTCAGATATCTGACAGAGTGGCAGGGAGGGCTAGGTGTTTTATTTATTTGTAGTGAAGAGAGAGGCCAGTCAGCATGGCAGAATATAGCACAAATCACTTTATTAAAACAACAAACAAAATAAAAGCTAAAAGATAAGCATTTTCATGCCCATCACAGGAGCTTCATCCTATCTACTGGTTAAATAACTAAGTAACATTTAAATATACTGTAGCAGACTTCAACGAGGTAGGCTCTTTGATATCAAAAACAAAGTCTTAAAGGGACAGTGCCATTTAAACCTCTATAATGATCTGCTTGTAACTCTAAATTCCATTTGGTTTCTATGCACTCAGTTCTTGTTCTCATGTCAACACCTCTAATGTTGGGTGTAACTAACTCCAGCACTGAGAAGACAAAAAAATAAGTGGAATCATTTGCTAAGACATGCTTAGCTAGTGCATTCCTAGTATCTTTTTTTCAGAATGTCATTGTTATGTTCACATATCCTGTCTTTTAATGTCCTATTAGTCTTCCATACATAGTAGTAACCAAACTGTACTCATGCAATCTGCATGAAAGTTAAAGTTAATAAATGTGACCTGTTAAAACATGCTCATGAAAAAGATGCTAGAAATGCTCTTGCTGTCTCCATGAACCAGGAAGTAAACATATGTAATGAGGTGGTGCAGATAACAGAACTGGCATCAGGAGAGTTTGCAGATGATGTTCTGTTAAAAATAAATGAGCAGGATGATCCAGGTGGCACTTCTGCGATTTCACTGGATGAGATGGCAAATAACGTTTTCTGAAGTCCTGAAGATTGTAATGTGGAAAAGGAACCGGGTGATGTGGCTGCAGAGAATGCAGCAGTAACAGAAAGTCAAAGAGAAAAACAGCAACAAACTGAGAAGGAGTCTGGTTTTGTGACAGCAGGTAATGCAACAACTAAAAGATATGCAGCAGTGACAGCAGGCTAACATGGAGAACAGCAACAACCTGTAGATAAAACTGTTTGTACAGAGAAGAGAAGAGCAACTGTGAGAATAAGAACAAAAAATGACACTGTAATACATAGATATTATGTATGGGACAATTTGGTAACAGTTCTAGGCTTTAAGGCTCAAGAAATGTGGTCTTTTTACATATTGGGACAGAGACATTTTGTGACAACATTTGAAACTGATGAAATGATGATGAAATTTCTGGAGCTGTGTAACAAACACCAGGGCATTTATCCGTGGAACATTTGTTTTCTGGTAGTAACCTAAAATGTTAAAAGAAACGTTAGTTTGCAGTTTAGAACTGATGAACTGGAAGAAGAAGATGCAAAAAAATACATGCAGGGTCTGTGTGAAACTGTTGATAATATTGTGAAAGTTAGAGATGAGAGACGGTTATGCAGTGGAAGGTGGAGATTGGAAGCTGTTTTGAAATGTGAAAAAACCATGGTGAACACTTGCCAAGTGTTATTTTTGTGGCTGGTTATAGAGGGATATTAAGATATACATGTTCCCTTTGTGGAGACTTTTCACATTTAATTAATGATTGTAAAAAGGTAGAATGTAACCAGTGTGGAGAGAAAGGGCATACAGCAAGAAGGTGTGTGTCTGAATTCAGGTTGTGTGTAAAAAAGGACACTTTTGAATGGATTGTCAAGAGAAACAGTAAATAATGAAAAAAATGGGAAAGGGAAGAAAACATACTTGAGGAAGGACAATAAGTTGCTTGGGGAAAGGGAGAACTATGTGAAAGAGAAACTGTAGCAGAAGAAAAAATATGGAGGGGAAATGAGGAGAGAATGTGCATACAGGAAGAGAGGTCAGGAAAAGGAGTTGATTCTAATATTTTTTTAAGTTAAAGCCAGAGAAGAACCTCATTCTGAGGATCAAGGACAAGTTGTACATAAACCCAGGAAAAATATTAAATTGGAGAAAGAGTAAAAATAAGAAAACGAATATTTCCCCTAAACTTATAAAGAAGGAAAAGAAGCAATTTGGAGTGCTTTCAGTAAATGTGAATAGTATTTGTAATACTGTAAGAAGGATAGAGATACTGAAGTGGTGTGCTAAATGTGATGTGGATGTTATTTTCATAAAGGATGTAAAATTCCTGACAAGTGAAGAAAGACTGTAGATGGAAAAAATTGTGGGGTGGAAATATAATATGGAACTTAGGAGGCAACATTGCTGTGGAGTGGCTGGAGTGGATGGGAAACAGAATATTTAACCCAGGATTGCCCCCTGTACTACTAATGGACAGAGACAGCTCTTAAATAATTTATCCCATGCATGGGTCCCCTAAAATTATCTATGATATGATCCCAGTTATTCTTATTAGGGGTAATATATAAGTATCGACCATGGGATAGGTAAAGCCAATATATAACCAAATGTGATGGGTAATTATTATAAGCAGAAAAAGGGAAACTGCCTGGGCTTAAAATAGCCTGCAAGGGCAGCTAGCCTAGTATTTACCTGTGTGCATTTGAAAATGAAGGCATTATTGTTTACACAGAAATATTATTTATAATGGAGGATGCTTCAGCATATTTGGGTAAAATAGTAAAGGAGGATATTAGTATAATCATTGAAATGAAAAATGTAAAAGGAGAGGTAAAAAGAGCACAGGACCAAAAACAGATACACGAACAATTGCTCAAAACCAAACCAAAACATAAAAACAGGAAGGAGCACAAGAGCAAATTAAGAGTATTGTAGAATACCAGGTGGAAAGTATGCGTAAGAGTAAAAAGAAGGAAATAAGAGAGAGAATGAAAAGTAAAAACTCCAGAACAAGTTAAGGAAAAAGTTGAAAAAGAAACGACTATTAGTAAATTGAATGCATTATTTATTAAAGTAAATGTTGATTCAGTATCAGGTCCAGATGGCATGGTATAGAATGTACAAGAGATTGATGAATTGGCAAAGAGAGCATTTTGCAAATGTTCTGACTGAATGGTTGAAGGAAAGGTTTGATTAGGAAGAATTAAATAGTAACATATTAAAATGTATATAGAAGAAAGATGAGAAGAATGAAATAAGAAATTGGAGACCATCACATTAAATAACAGACTATAACATTTTTATGAGAATAATACAGAGGAGAATGGAAGGAAGGTTGGGGATATTATGGGAAAAAGTCTATATGGTATAAAATGGAAGGAATTTCAAAAATTGTTATTGGTTATGAGAGAAATTGTGGATGATATTATAAGTAAAAGGAAGGATGTGAAACTTATGGTAGGGGTATTAGTAAGGCATTTGATACAGTGGGACATGATGCTTTGTGGGATGTTACAGAAATGTATGCAATAGGTAACAGAATTAAGAGAGTACTATGCCAGCCTATTAAAATAACAGCGTGAAAATGTTAGTGAATTGGTAGCTGAGTAAAGAAATATGCATGAAGTGTGATATAAGACAAGGATGTCTGTTCCACAAGTGGAATATTGTTTGCATTGGCAATGAATGCATTAGTGAGTGAAACAGCTTATAAAATGAAGGATGTTAGATATGTGATGTAAAAGGATGTGGTGATACCAGTAGCTTTGACATATACAGCCAATACAGTTGTAGTTGCTAAGAACAAAATATGGATGAGGGACGTGTTGCTTTGTCTGAATGGATGTTTAAAGGAAATGGGAAAGACCGTGAATAAAGATAAAAGTAAAGGTTTAGCTGGTGTGGTGAATATTGCGCATGTATATTTTTCAAGGAATGAAGTGTCTTTCCTAAGGATAAAATTTGGGGAAATTATGTAGTTATGATGCTGTGGGGGGTTTAATAAAGAAATGAAAGACATATGTCTTCTGTGGAAGACGTGTAGATCAGCATTCAGGAAAACATTTTTTTCTGATGAATTCTGTATTAATGGGAAAATAGCACATATGTCAGAAGTTATGATCCCCGAAAAAAATGAAAAGGAAATTGTGCAGTTGTTTTTTTCTTGTATATGGGGTCCTGGATTAAACCCAGTGAAAAGAGGTATGTTGTATATGCGTAAAGGTGAAAAGGGAATTTGGGTTACAAAATCTGGTTGTTTATTCTGCTTATTTAAACTTGTATAGAGCATTAAAGTGGATAAAGGAAGAAAATGAGAAATGAATAGTAAAAATGTTTAAATATAAGTACAAAATGTTCTGGGGTATGATGAGTATAACAAAAACAGAAAAAAATATGGAAATGAAGAAATTAAAATTATCAAGGAAAAAATACAAACATCGAAAATAAGATGTGATGATATAGAGAAAGACAGAAGAATGGGGTATAATAATGTGATGAATCAATATTATTATTATGTGATCCATGGGAAATTTACCAGATGTGATTAAAGCCATTAGTGTAAGGAAACAGTAGTGTGCCAAGATAGTAGAGTGTCAGGATTTCCTGCTGAGACTGGTAATAAATAAATTATCAGTAAAAGGGAATATGCCATATAAAAAGAAAGTTGAAAGAGTGTTAATTTTGTGGGTAGGAAGAGACAGCAGAGCATGTTTTTTTTAATTTAAAGGAGTTGTGAAACTCTGGAAAAAGGTTGTGTGAAGAAATGTTTTGATAAAAGTAATGACATGAACAATATAAA
This sequence comes from Protopterus annectens, assembly GCF_019279795.1. Classification (NCBI taxonomy): domain Eukaryota; kingdom Metazoa; phylum Chordata; order Ceratodontiformes; family Protopteridae; genus Protopterus; species Protopterus annectens. Next base: position 1,000,584,753 of record NC_056732.1, on the reverse strand, counting down.
TATGATTATGTATGGATATTTTCAGAACAAGAAGAAAGAATATGTGAGAAGCGTAGATCATTTATTTTATGTAACATAGGTTATTTGGAATGAAATTTATTTTGTTTAATGGGAAATGGACTTTAGCAAATATATTGTAAAAATATTACATTATGGCTGGAAGAAGGAGTTGGGGTCAATTATGGAAGAATAACACTGAGGATGTTATAAGAAGTGTGTTAAATAGTAAAAAAAATAGAAATATGTACATTTTGTAAATAATATTTTTATGTTGTGTTAACTAAAGGACCCCTACTCTTTTTGATAGGTAGTGGGATCTTTTACATCCACTTGAGCTACCTCCAACTCAGGCAGATTGGGCCTCAGTTTAACATCTCATATGAAGGTTGATGCACTCAGGAGTACAGTGTCCCACTTATACTGCACTGCAGTGTCAGCGGTCCATCCACCTGGTGTGGGATTAGAACTCACAGCCTTTTACACCAAAGGCAAGTGTGCTATCTGTTGTGCCGCTGACCCTGATTGCTCAGTGGGTGAATGGGTGATTTTGTGAGCCTCTCCTGTGACACTCACTGGTGGAGGCTTGAACCATCACACTAGGAGATGGCGGCCAAAGGGGCAATTGGGTTTGGACAAGGCTGAGCTGCTGCAAAGACAGGGCAGTACATTACATGTCCCCATTGCATGCCTGCCCCTCATACATACCACAATGGACCAAAGGGAGGGGGGAAGCAACACAAGTACATCATAAAAATATAACCCCCCCAGAAGATGTGAATGTGTGGACCCCCAGGATGCCCTCAAGTTTCATATAATTTCCAGACCTATCAGAAATGATCTGAGGAGGGTAAAGGAGGTGGCTAGCAGACCCAGTAATAGACATGAGACACTAGGTAGGGAGCTATAGTATGATGCAGGCATGAGAATAAATTCTCAATAAATAAATAAATAAATATTCAGTCTCAGCTCAGTGCTGACCCTGTGTGACCTGTGCCTGCCATATAAGGCCATGTCAGATTGATGAATATGATGCTCAAAATCCTCAAAAATCTAGATCCACAGAACCACAAGGGCGGGAGACTTAAACCTTGACACTACATAAATAGAGAGTGCTGGAGGACAGATTCATCACCCAGAGACTCCCCGGAACAAAAAATCAAAATGGTGTGAGGGTGAGCCAGAGCACCTCTGGCCTCTTTCAAGATGGAATCTTGACCAATGGATGAGATTGCAGATATACCCCCCAGGATTACTTCAGTCACTGCTTGACAGAGGCACAGCAAAATGAATAATATTTTTTTTTCAACAAAAAGGGGTGGCGAAAGCCACATAACTATGGGCTAGGCTTATAAATACCCTTGGGCAGATAAAATAAAACTGTAGGAAACATTTCATGCTGACTGTCTCACCAAAAAGAAAAAAATTCTGCTGTTTGACACCAAGATTATTCTTTTTGCCTGTGTGTGTGTGTGTGTGTGTGTGTGTGTGTGTGTGTGTGTGTGTGTGTGCCAAGCTGAAATTCATTACTGTGGTTATTGTTCCTTTCACTTGATCACTCAATAATCAGAGGTGTATGGAGTCAAAAATTGTTATTTTCAGGGACATGAAAGCTATCAGTGGATGAAAGTGACTAAGCCCTGCTATCATTTGATCACATTTAAACAGTCATTGATCTGTCTTGTCTGGAACTGTCTCAGTTCATGTATATGTCGTATGTGTAAAATCATCAATGCTATTTAATTGTGGACAATTGAAATGACATCTTAATAGTCAATGGAGATTGTCGTTAATAGAAAAATGTTTTCTGCAGACTGTGGGTGCAAGGAGATGAAACAAGTATGTATGGAATTTTTATGATTATAGTGAAAAATAACAACCCGTGTTTTGACTTTCAGATCATTTTATTACTGTTATAATTTCACAGGACTCCCTACTGCAAAGGTCTTTATAATAGTGGTAGCCAACCTGTGAAGCAGGGGCTGTATGTGGCCCACTGGCCTTTTGCATTCCCTACATAAATATGCAGTGTTCAGATAGACAGGTGCATGGACAGAAGAGGGCATTTGCCATCTGTACCTATGGCAAAACAATATAAAAGTGTTTTAATAAGCTGCTTAACATTAGTCAATATGGGCTAAGGAATGGGTCTATATTATATGTTCGAAGTCTGAAAACTTTGAATCTCATATGATCAACTCCATATGAGTGAAGTTTTCAAACATCGAACATAAAATATAAACATATTAAAAATAAAGAAACCTATCTAAATGCTCTATGCAGGGGGGCAAACCCCCCGCACCCCCCACTACTTAAATATACCAACTCCAAGATCACACTACATTGAAGTGAAGGGAAATAGTCCCTACGGTGGTCTCCGTTGAAACATTCAATGTTTGAAAACTTCGCTCATATGATGTCGATCATATGAGATTAGAAATTTTCACACTTTGAACTTATAATATAGACCCCTAAGGAATATGCAGCAAACACTGTGACTGTGTGGCAAAACCCTGTAGAGTAGGGACTTATATGCATTAGTATCCAAATATTGCATCACTCCTGCTCCAGTTGCTGAATTTGTCTGTTAGGTTTGCAAGCTCTCATTTCATTCTGGTAATAATCCTCTCCGTCTGTGATCTGTTCACATAAGCATCACAAGCAACACAGTAACCCATCCCTGAGGCACCCTCCGTAATAAATTTAATCGTTTCTCTTCACTTAGCACACAAATTAAAATAGTTCTTAGTGATTTTCAAGTACTCATTTTTTGTTCATGTATGAACACCTGTCTGAGTAATTGTCACAGCCAGATAGTGATAGAGGCATTTTTGTTCATTTAACAAAATCCTAAGCTAGTGTCACAATCAGATGTTGCTAGAGGCATTGCCAAACCCCTGTTTTCCCTCTTGTACTGTTCACTATTGGGGTATGTCTTCATTTATTCCACCATTATAAAGTTCCATTAAGATTGATTCAAATTGTTCATAGGTTCATAGGTGTGTACTAGGCTAATTGTTCATAGGTGTGTACTAGGCTAATGGCCGTGGAGCCTTTACAAGCCTAGCCATAGGATTACCCTGGCATAGTGCCACCAGACCTTAGTTCCCAGTGCCTCTGTCGAGTAGAGCCACTGGTGTTATCCCTGGGGTGAAGTTTCTGTTTCCCACCCACTCATCAAGATTTCTCTTGAAGAGGGTCAGCAAGGTGCTCTGCTTGACATGTATGGGAAGTTTGTTCCATAGCATGGGCAGTCTCTGGGTTATGAACTTGTCCCTCCAGCATGTTCTGTTAATTGTGGTAATGAGGTTGAGGTCTCTGGACCATGTGGTGCAGAGGGATTGAGATTTATTTAGATGTAGCATTTCTAACAGAGCTGGGTCAGACATGGCTTTGTAAGTCTAGCAGAGATCGCATCTAAGTAGGCGATATGAGACAGAGAATAGTTGGAGTTTTTTGAGTCTGTCCATATAGGACAAGTGTTTAAGGCCTAGGATCCTCTTTGTGAGGTACTTTTGTGGCCTCTCCAGTTGTTGCAGGTGTCTAGTGAGGTACATGCCAAATGGGGCATTGTACTCGATGATTGACCTAATGAGGGAAGAGTAGAGGGAGACAATGACCTCTTTCTTCCTGGTTGCAAAACCCTTAGTAATGAGATGTGCCATATAGAAGGACTTTCTGACCACAGTGGCAATGTGGTGATCGAAAGAGAGGTTGCTGTTAACTTGTGTTCCCAGATCTCTTATAACGCCTTCTGTGTTCAGTGGACTACCCTCAATGTGGTAATTCATGGGAACTGCGTTTTTCCCAGAGGGGATGACGACACATTTTTTGGCATTGAGCTTAAGGCCAAGGTTCTGACACCAGTCGTTGGTCACAGTGAGGCCATTCTGTAGGATGTCAGCATCACTTGGGGAGTTAATAATAGCTCCCAACTTGCAATCATCTGCCAACTTTGTCAGCCAGAGTCCCTTCCTGTTGGCCTGGACTTCAGAGAAGTAGATACCAAACAGGAGAGGACCCAGGACCAAACCCGATGGGATTCCACTCGTGACTAATCAGCAGTCTGACTTGGAGTCTGCTACTTTCACACTGTGGATTCTATCTGTGAGCCAGTTTGCAACCCACCTAGTGATATAGGGGTTGATGCCAAGCTTAGTGAGTTTTTCTGTGATACCTGAGTGGGGAATGGTAACTGCGGTGGTGGTGCTGCGGTAGCGTTGTCGCCTCACAGTTAGACATTGCCCATTCGATCCTCAGTTAGAGCCTCTTCTGTGTGGCGACATGCGTGAATGGGCGTTCCTTTGTGGAAGGTTGTGCGTTAGGCCCGGCAAGCCAGCACATAAAACTCTACTGCCAATCATTAGCGGACTGGAGTTCCGCTGTGTCGACCCCTAACCGGGAAAAGCCAAAAGACACAAACAAACAAACCTGAGTGGGGAATGGTATCAAAAGCTTTGGCCAGATCAAGGTAGTCTGTATGAACCACCTTGCCTTCATCCACAGCTCTGGTGACTGACTCAAAGAAGTTGACCAAGTTGAGCAGACATGATCTACCATTCACAAAACCAAACTGTGTGGGATCCAGAGTTTGGAGATTCCCTATATCCTTGTTTATTAGGTCCATGATGATGCATTCCAGAGCTTTGCATATCAGACTCAGACTAATGGGGCGATAGTTCCCAAGGTCTGTAGTTGCTCCTTCTTTGTGGAGAGGGTTGACTGTAGCAGTGCGGCATTCGGCAGGGACAAAGCCTGATGTGAGGCTGTGATTGAACAGGGCACACAGGTGAGGGGCCAGTTCACTCTGTAGTTCATGTAGAACACAATCAGGGATATTGTCAGGTCCCATAGAAGCTGTATTCTTGGTCTTGGACAGTGCTGTTTTAATCTGTACAACAATAATACTGGGTGCCTGGCAATCTACTGGTATTGTGATTGGTCCTTTGGGGGGGAGGGGGTTAAAGTTGGCACTTAATCTGTCAACCAGTATACTGGCAATATCTTTTGGCTCAGTATAGGAGGTACGATTGTGCAGTAGCTCAGAGCAAATCTGGGTTTTGCCGTGGAGATTTGTTACATAACTATAGAAGGCCTTGTGGTTGTCTTTACTATCTGCTGCAATTCTGTTTTCATACCTAGCTTTAGAGGATTTGATGAGGGATCTCAACTTTTTGTTGAGGCAAATAAGGGAGTTTTTCCAGTCTTGGGACTTCACCTTATTCTGTATCAGTTTCCTCCTTCTGTTGTATAGTTTGTTTATGGCAAGGGACCACCAGATTGGCTTTCTTTTTTTGGAGGAGAGTGTCGTGGTTCTATTGGGTATGGCGAGATCCATGCATTTGTGTATGTGTTCGTACAGTGCATTGGTGTATGATTCTGCAGTCACGCAACTATTCTTCATTTGCTTGGGTGCTGTGAAGTTAGCCACCTCTGTTTTTAGGATCCCAAAGTTAGCTTTGGAGAAGTTTTTCATGGTGGTTACCTTTGCTGGGGGGGGGGGTGTGTGGATTACCAAGGTGATTAGTTTGTGGTCAGATCTAATTAGGGAGTGTAGAGCAACGGTCACCCATGTTAGTAATGACCAGGTCAAGGATGTTGCTACCTCTAGTGGAAGTAAGAACGAGCTGGTCCAGGGGATTGGAATTAATGAACTCCAGGAAACATTGGGCAAGTGTATTGGTACATGAGTAGTTTACCCAGTTAATGGAGGGGTAGTTGAAGTCACCTAGTAAGAGAGTGTTAGTTTGGCCCCAAATATTCACCAGGGTGCTTAGGAACGTGGCGTGCGAGTCTTGGGACATGGTTGGGGACCTATAGCAGGCTACGACCTGAATCACTGTCTTACCCAATTTTAGCTGCACCTGAAGTATCTCTGATGCATTATGTTGGGCTACCAGTCTGGGGGATGTGTACATCCTTTATGAATATGGAAAAATATACAGCTTCAATCTGTAAAGCTCTTTCCAGTGGTGAGAATCAATCCTTGCACCTTGAGGTTGAAAGGCATACACATTAACCACTGAGCGTAAGATTTGAATTATATAGTTCAGTACTAGGCTAACTGCCCTTGTGAGCCATTTTAAACCTAGCAAATTACCCCATGTGAGAATCAAACCCTGCACCTTGTGCTTGTATGGTAAACACCTTAACCATTATGCCAATACTTCTCCAGAAGACATTTTCATATTAACTGAAGACCCATGCCATTTTGTATGATATGATTGGGGTGAGGTTAGGTGTTTATTATAGTTTGTGACCTTCAGGCTAATATGAGGGGTTCCATGCAGCCCACTGACATGAAAAGTTTTCCCACTGTTACTTTATATCTATTTCAGAGGAACTGTACATTTCCCCTTTTTCTTACACAGACAAAAGTGCACCTCATAAAAGTCATAAAAATATTGTGCTTTCATAACCTACAAACTGAAAGCACTGTTTATTTCTTCCAAAAAATGATGTTTTCAAACATTTAAAATGGTCATATAGAAAATAAACAGAAAAAATATATATTGTCAGTAAAGCTGGCACTCAGAAATGCCACATAGAACTGCTCAGTCTGTTTCCTCTGCACCTAAAAGCACAACATCAAGTTTATAACTGAATATTCATGATTTTTTGTCCCAAAAAATTGGAAAGATTTAACTCTGCATTGATAGGCACCATGAGTAGATGCACATAACTATTATAATGTGCCAGACTGTCAAAATGAGAGCTAACTACAGGAAGTGCCTGTCTTTTTTTAAGAGGTGTGAAAGCAAAGGGCAGTTACATGCAATTATTATGGCTTGTTGGAGGGCAATGTGTAGGTTGGATGGGCTCCTGGAGATGGAGAGGGATGTACTTTGGGTGTTGCTGGAGATGGTGCAATGGAGACATTGGCCTAAGACTAGATCTAGCTACTAGCCACATCAATGGATGTCCAGTTGCAATGCTGACAGACATCATTAGTTTACAAGGCATTCTTGTGAATGCTAACATGATTTAACTCTATTCATAACAGTCAATGTAGTCTGCCCAAACACTCACCAAGATACATATGTTTCAACTTTATGATCTGGAAATTGCCCTTCAACCAAACTGTGAGATTGGTCAGTATGTCATTTATTATACACCGTTTACATAAATATGCGACTTCACTCCATGAAGTCAGAAAAGACTGTTGGATAGAGACACTAGGGCTGCCATAATGAAATAATGAAAGGGAATGCTGATTCCAGACCCTCAGGAAGCATATGGAAGCAATTCCCATTACAATACCTGCAGATTCTCAGAGTTATATTCCTTTGAGTAGACTGTTTTGTTTAAATCTGTTTTTCATAAGCTGTGCTCCATTTCTGTAAGAGAAAGGAGTGCTATGCAGATCCATTATTATAAATTGAACAGTTTCAGTAGCAACAGATGCAGCCCATTTGTAACTTAAAATATGTTATGTCTCATTTTGCTCCCCAGCCTTTTGCAGTGTAGAGTGTAGGTTAATTAATTTTGAGTTCCCTCTTTTCATTTTGACTTTCTTGTTCCTGCTACAGCTCAGTCTTTTTGCCCTCCCATTTCCCCCAGTTAATGTTCCATATAGTAGCAGAACACTTACTTACATTCATTTGGTAAATAAGTGCTTGTAAGCATCACTGAGTTTCTCCTTTTCATTGTTAGTAAAGACATCCCATCCTCTGAGGTTTATATTTGTGCTCGGGATGGATGTATATTTTAAATTATCTCTGCTTCTTGGTGGCAGATTTCTGTGTGTTTTTGTGTTGAAACTAACCACAGGGAAGTAAAAGCTGAGCCACTGCAGCTTCAGTCCCACCCATATGCCTGTTGAGCCATTGTTAGGGTTAGTCAGTGTCAGTGGCTCAACAAGATAGCATACTCACCTTTGGTGACAGAAGATGAGAAACCTATGGATTCTATTCCCAGTCCACGTTACTGGATTAATTTTTAAAATGCTGACTGTAGTGCAGCATAAGGAGGGTGCTGCACTCTTCAGGGTATTGTCCTTCTGATGAGATGTCAAACCAAGGTTCCATCTTCTTGAGTTGGTGATAGATCAGGTGAATGTAAAAGATCCCACTGCACCTATCAAAAAGAATAGGGGAGGTTTTCTGGCACTCTGGTCATATTTCCCCTAACAGTGTAAATATCAACTTGGTATTTCCTGAAAAGAAAACGATGAATGAATAAAAAAAAAACGGAAAGAGGTTTTCCCCATCAACCTTCATTCATTGGTTTAAGAACTCAATGATTCCACTTTTGGAAAAGATGCAGGCACAGCATGTGCATGCCTGAATCAGTGTGCAAAGATACAGACAGAGCATGGTATGCTCGGACTAAGATCAGTGCAGTGTCTATTCTGCATTGTCAAGCTAACTTTTCCCCCTTCACTGGAGAAGGTTTTTACAAGTATGCATTTTTTTAAAAATAACTGATCACTTAAACTTTCACAGAAGTATGAAGATTAAGACATAAGTGGAGACTGGATAGATACTAGCTAGACCTGCCCTTTTTTGCATCATGTTATATGTTGAGGAATTTGCCTTGCATGTGTAACAGTGCATATAGTAAGAAAAGATGTAGGCATTAGAGTAAATCTGCTAGGGCATGCATAAATCAGCAACCTTCTTAGAGACACTAATTGTACCTTATGTCAGTTGCAGATGGTTACAGATGTAATCCTGGGAATGTGGATTCTGAGTCACAGAGAGGATGGAGAACACTTAATAAAGCCAGTGACTATTCACAGAGAACCCACTGTACCCAAGTATCAAAAGGAAATGAGCCCAAAGGAATGGGAATCATTAGGCAAGACTTATAGTGGTAACAAAAAAAAGCCTGATCAGTTGTAAGTGCTTTTTGCACTGGGAAAGACCAGATGGCTTATATTTGCATTTGGTAAAATGATGGCTTACATAATGACACAGTGTCCTATGTAGTTTAGGAGTGCAGGCAGCCTTCCCTATCATAAACAAAATGGTTTTGTGCAGGGGATGTCTGACTATCCAGCCTATTATAATCATGTAACCGTGTTACAGCTAACATGCACTACATGCACCATATGTACCCATTGAGTGTAGTATTTTTGGATTATAATAAGTCCTTGACTTTTTACCTCACTGTGTAGTGATATATAAATTGGAGAGTAGTAATGTGTGATGTACCTTTCTAAGTGACAGCTGATAACTGATATGGCAAAAGTTTCAATTCCAGGTGCAGTCCTGATTACCATTGTAATGGCTAAAAAATGCTGGCATTGCAGAGGATGAGTAATCTGAGGTGCAGTGCTCACAGACAAGGCAGTTGGCTCCCAGAAATACCTAGAATGACTGTCTAAGCAGGAAGGCAAGTAGCCGCTCAGTTTTTAAAGCAAATAAATGAAAGATGATGCCTTTTGTATATGATAATCCACGAATAGTGTATTTATTAGTTGTGCTGCCAATGAGGAGTAGAATGCACTGCAGGATTATGACATTGCAGTCCATCCTGCATAAGTCACTCTCCCATGACAGAAGTGTGGATACAAGTCACTAGGATGTCGGTGTGTATGACTATCATACAGACTCAGAGGACTTCATAGAATGACCCCTTTAAAAGATAATGTTAAAGTTTCACCTAGAAAACCACTTACTTTTCTGCAAAACCTGTTTTAAGGTGAATTGTGGACAATTTGTAAGTCTATATTTTTTACATGCAAAACGTGTCTTCTGATTTTTATTACTTGTATAATTTGTAATGTGGTGCTTTTCACCCCAGGCCTCTGCAGAAAAAGGGTGCAAGCTCAGCTGGACTAACCCAGTCAACAAATGTCAAATAAATAAATAGAAGAGAGACTGGAATATTGTACAGCATGAAAAACATAAGCTATGGGTAGCAGTTACTGTAGCATTATGTGCTCATTGTTGGAACATGGGAACAGAGGGATATAATTTGGTCTTCGAGAGTCGTGGGGATGGGGGAGTCACTTGGGTTGGCTAGAAAGAAAAGGACGTTTAGAGGAGGAAGAAGGAATGGAGTTGAACAGAGTTAGATTTAAATACATCACTGGAAACAATTATTACAGTCTAAATGTAAAACAAAAGGGGAAAACCTCAGTCAAGAAAAAAAAAACATGTAATCCACTCAGACCAAGGAACGCCAAACCACTCCACAGGGGCAGCAGATACAATAAAGTTCACAGGTCTTCAAATTATTACAATCTTGTAGGAAGGATAGGGGCACTGATTTCATAACAGAAGGAATAGTATAGCACTGAATGGTAAAAGGATTCAAGGAGTCATGCAGAGGGTTAACCACAGCTATGTAGGCAGTAGTTATAGTCTTTGGAAAGACTTGAATGAAAACTAATCATCTTCTACTGACAGCTTTATATGAGGCATCATTTTAGCCAGCTTAAACCCTGGACCAGTAAAATCTGTTAAGATTCCACAGTCAGTGTCCTGGAGTAAAGAATTGTGTTTACAATGAATATGACATAAATAGTGAATTCTATTTATAACCTATACTCAGTCCAGATGCTACAATTAATTTCCCAGTGTAAAGAACTGTGTTTTTATGGTCTGGGTCACTTAGAATAGTGAATCCTGTTTATTACCTACACCCGGTACTTTAGGATGGTGGAATATGTTTTGTGGATTAAATATCCTAGGAAATGTCTTTATAATTTATTCTGACTGTCCTAGAATGGGAAACCTGTTAAGTGCCTAACAAGAGAAGCTGTTTCATAATCTATGTACCATCTCAATTTATCTTTTTTTTTCCAGAAAAGTACAAGGCTGTCTTATACAGTGCAACAGTAAAAAGGAAAATATTTGTGTATGTTTATATTAGTCCAAGAATATTTGTTTTTCCATGGTGCAGGAAACTGATATATATCGTCTTCTAGCTGAGACATGTGTACTGTAGAAATGACAAGCATTAGACCATTACACCTGGCTAACTTGTATTCCATTTCATTTGTGTCTGAACTGGAAAAAATATATGCACACTGAAGATGTAATTAAAAGTGAAGATATTATTTTCCACTGTCAGTACCTTAATTCCCTTTAAGGCCTCTGATAGCTACTGAATTAATAAGATACTAGACAACTTTAATAGATATTACCTTGGCTGTAGTAAATTATTTAACTGGAACTGAAATAAGTCCTTGGGATGACATGATTGATAGACTTTGATGCTTTGCCAGAGATGGCCTGCATCTGTCATCCCTAGGTTTCCGGATAAAGGCTAAGGCTCTTGCCACCCCTGTAGTGCCTTTTTTAGGCGGTGTTCCAAAGACCAAATTACCACCGTAACAACTAAAAATAAATGCAATCTGAGGGTCATGCTGCTCAGCGCTAGAAGTCTAAATCTCAAGATGCACTCACTCAAAGCACTCCTCAAAATGGAGAACATCGACATTTGTGTTGTAACGGAGACCTGGTTTAAAGCAGCAGAAAGTACCCCTGCACTACCAGGCTATAACTCATTCCACACCTTTTGGCCCCAGAAAACGGACCGAGCTCCAAAGGCGGTGGTGTCTCCATATTCATAAAGGATATCCACACTTCCAGACTAGTAGCCCAGCATAATGCATTGGAGATACTTCAGGTACAACTAACAGTGGGTAAGACGGCGATTCAGGTGGTAGCCTGCTATAGGTCCCCAACCATCTCCCAAGACTCTCATTCCACATTCCTAAGAACCGTGGAAACTATTAGGGGTCCAACCCAACACTCTCATACTGGGTGACTTCAACTACCCCTCTATCAACTGGAAAAACTACTCATGCACCAATACACTTGCCCAACGTTTCCTAGAATTCATTAATTCCAATGCACTGGACCAGCTCATTCTTACCCCTACTAGAGGAAGTAACATCCTTGACCTGGTTATTACTAACATGGACAACCATTGCTCAACACCAACAGGAAATTCCTCCCTGGTTGGATCAGACCACAAACTTATTACTGTGGAAACCCACATCTCACCTACACCACCAGCAAAGGTAACCACCATGAAAAACTTTTCCAAAGCTGACTTTGCCTCCTAAAAACAGAGGTGGCTAACTTCACACCACCCATGCAAATGGAAAATAGGTGCATGACTGCCGAATCATACACCAACGCACTGTACGAACACGTACATAAATGCATGGAACTAGCCATACCCAACAGAACCAAGATGCTCTCCTCCAAAAAAGGAAGCCAATCTGGTGGTCTCCAGCCATTAACAAACTCTACAACAGAAGGCAGACACTTTTGCAATAAAAGGTGAAGTCCCAAGACTGGAAAAACTCCCTTATTGGCCTCAACAAAAAGTTGAGATCCCTCATCAAAACCTCTAAAGCTAGCTATGAAGGCAGAATTGCAGCAGACACTAAAAACAACCACAAAGCCTTCTACACTTATATCAAGAATCTCCACAGCAATACCCAGATTTGCTCTGAGTTACTGCACAATGGTACCTCCTATACTGAGCCAACAGATATTGCCAACATACTGGCCAACAGATTCAGTGCTAACTTTACCCCCCCCCAAAGGACCAATCATAATACCAGAAGAATGCCAGGCACCCAGCATTGCTGCAGTACAGGTTAAAGCTGCATTGTCCAAGGCCAAGAATACAGCTTCAATGGGACCTGACAATATCCCTGGCTGTGTTCTACATGAACTACAAAGTGAACTGGCACCACACCTATGTGCCCTGTTCAGTCACAGTCCTACCTCAGGCTTTGCCCCTACAGAATGGTGCACTGCTACAGTCATCCCTCTCAATAAAGGAGGAGCAACTACAGACCCTGGAAATTATCAGCCCATTAGCCTGACGAGTCTGATATGTAAAGCTATGGAGCACATAATCATAGACCGAATTAACAAGGATATAGGGAATCTCCAAACTCTGGATACCATGCAATTTGGTTTTATGAAGGGTAGATCATGCCTGTTCAACCTGGTTGACTTCTTTGAGTCAGTCACCAGAACTGTGGATGAGGGCAAGACAGTTCATACAGCCTACCTCAATCTGGCGAAGGCCTTTGATGCCATTCCCCACTCAGGAATTATTGATAGACTCACCAAACTAGGCATCAACCCCTATATCACTAGGTGGGTTGAAAATTGGCTCACAGATAGAACCCACAGTGTGAAAGTAGCAGACTCCAAGTCAGACTGCCAACCAGTCACAAGTGGAGTCTCACAGGGATCGGTCCTGGGTCTTTTCCTGTTTGGCATCTACTTTTCGGAAGTCCAGACCAACAAGGAGGGACTCTGGATGACCAAGTTCACTGATGATTGCAAGCTGGGAGCCATTATCAACTCCCCAAGTGATGTAGACATCCCACAGAAAGGCCTCACTGAGACCAATGACTGTTGTCGAAACCATGGCCTTAAGCTTAATGCCAAAAAATGCGTTGTCATTCCCTTTGGGAAAAACTCAGTTCCCACTACTTACCACATTGATGGTAGCCCACTGAACACTGAAGGTGTTATAAGAGATCTGGGGACACATGTTGACAGCAACCTCTCCTTCGACCACCACATTGCCACTGTGGTCAGAAGGTCCTTCTATGTGGCACATCTCATTACCAAAGGTTTTGCGTCCAGGAAGAAAGAGGTCATCATCTCTCTCTACTCTTCTGTCATTAGACCAATCATCGAGTATAATGCCCCATTTTTCATGTATCTCATTAAACACCTGCCACAACTGGAAAGGCCACAAAAGTATGCCCTACATGGACATTCTTAAAAATCTCCAGGTTTTCTCTGTCTCATATCGTCTATTAAGAGGCGATCTCTGTTTGACTTACAAAGCCATGTCTGACCCAGCCCTGTTAGAAATGTTACACCTAAAGTAATCCCAATCCCTCCGCACCACAGGCTCCAGGAACCTTAACCTCATTACCACAATAAACAGAACATGCTGGAGGGACAGGTTCATAACCCAGAGACTGCCCATACTATGAAATAGACTTCCCATATATGTCAAGAAGAGCACCTCACTGGCCCTTTTCAAGAGAAATCTTGATGAGTGGATGGGAAATAGAAATTTCACCCTGGGGATCACTCCAGTGGCTCTACTTGATGGAGACACCAGGAACTAACAGCGGCATAATGCCAGGGCACTTCTAAGGGCTAGGCTTGTAAAGGCTCCAGGGCCGTTGGCCTAGTACACATCTAGGAACCTATGAAGTGACGATCTGAATTATTTTAAAGGATAAATGGAAGAATTTATGAGAATGTAAAGTAGTATAATGCCTGTAACATTTCAGGGGTTCCCAAGAAGGATGCTGTCTAAATGCATCTCTGACTTCAGACATGTTAATGTTGCTTGCACATAGAGCATGCTACTCTTTGGCAAGTGGTTAGTTTCTGAGGAACCACTTTCAGCATTTAAGCCTTAACATTACTACATATTAAGGTTGCAGAGGTACTAAGGAAACAAATGGCAGGACTGCTAGCAGTAATCAAGGAATGCAAATGTGCAAACATACAAACACAGTGAGAATAGAACTACTGTTCACAGGAAAAGCTAGCCTAACACTGTGCATCCACTTCTGCTGGACACTTCCCTTAAAGGTGTCCCAATGAACTTCAACTCTCACTATGGGTTTCCAGTCTTCTCAGTTTTCAGGCAAGGCATTCCACTGCTTTGCCACTGTTAGGCTTGCCTCTCTCTCCGAGAACAGTTTACAGCCCTTCCACACTATTCTTTCTTTTAAACTCACTGCCTCTTTTCAACCCTTGCACCACCCTGGGCATCTAAATCAAGCCCTTTCATCTACAGCATGTACAAGTGCCACACCTCTACTGTGCATTTTTAGCTACAGCACATACAAGTGCCAGACCTCTACTGTGCATCTGGAGCTACAGCATGTACAAGTGCCACACCTCTACTGTGCATTTTTAGCTACAGCACATACAAGTGTCAGACCTCTACTGTGCGTCTGGAGCTACAGCATGTACAAGTGCCACACCTCTACTGTGCATTTGCAGCTATGCTAGCAGAAGTTCCACACCTCTACTGTGCGTTTGTAGCTACAACATGTACAAGTGCCACACCTCTGCTGTGCGTTTGTAGTTATAGCATGTACAAGTGACACACCACTACTGTGCGTTTGTCGCTACAGCATGTACAAGTGCCACACCTCTACTGTGCATTTGTAGGTACAGCATGTACAAGTGCCACACCTCTACTGTGCATTTGTAGGTACAGCATGTACAAGTGCCACACCTCTACTGTGCATTTGTAGGTACAGCATGTACAAGTGCCACACCTCTACTGTGCATTTGTAGGTACAGCATGTACAAGTGCCACACCTCTACTGTGCATTTGTAGGTACAGCATGTACAAGTGCCACACCTCTACTGTGCATTTGTAGGTACAGCATGTACAAGTGCCACACCTCTACTGTGCATTTGTAGGTACAGCATGTACAAGTGCCACATCTCTACTGTGCATTTGTAGCTATGCTAGCACAAGCAGACAGAAGTTGAGTAATTACAGGAAAATGCTGTTAAGCTGCAGCCTTTCTCATAGTACTGAGTAAAACAGGAATATTTTAATTAAATGTACAATAGGGTTTGTTCAGAATGCTGTTCTTATTATATGTATTTCCCCAACTACTGAAAGCAATATCTTTGTATGCAGTAAGCTTGAATTTTTATGCATGTCTTAAACTGTTCATATATATGTTTAAGTTAAAGACAGTGTTATTTACTGAAAACAATCACTAAATAATAAGTCTCTAAGTGTTAAATTAAGTTTCCTACATGCATGCATTTGTACAGATGCAAGGAGAGTATAGTACACTTGTATAAGTTGAACTTACCATAACTGTAGGTCTTCAAATTATCACTGCTGCAGTAGAATTAGCTATATGGGTTATATCCTGCCAATGATACAACAGCTGAACAACTTCCAAAGCTTCAGAGTACCTTCCACACACCCAAACTGCCAAGCAGCTTGAGCTGAGCTGACTAAACGACAAGTTTGGGTGCAAAGCCCTTCAAAGCTTTTCTGCCAGCAGAGCCCTGAAAGGACAATACTAGTAATAACAAAAAATAAATGTCCACACCCTGGCATAAAAAAAAAAAATACCAAAATGCAAGAGGATAGGAGGGAGGGATGGAGCACCTGCTGCCGTAGTGTTCAGTCGAACATCTGTTGTTATGGTAAGTGCAGCTTGTACAACAGTATTATAATCTTCATATTGATCACTGCTGCAGTAGCCTTTGCTATATGGGTAGATTACAATAGCTACCTGTATTTGGGTGAAGAAAGGGGAAAGGCTCAGGAGTCCCTGGAGAATGGTCCTAGCAAACCATGATGTAGAAATAGAGAAGAAATCAAGCTTATAGTGCTTTGTAAAAGTATGTAGTGAGGACCAAGTAGAGGCTTCTAGAATACTTCTACAATCCAACTCTTTCCAAAAAGCAATAGCTGAAGCCAAGGATATGGTAGAATGGGCCTTGACCCTTCCTGTAATAGATTTGTCATGGTGAGTATAACAAAAGGTAAATAGCCTTAGACAACCATTTGGAAATAGTCTGCTTTGACATAGGTTGTTCCTTCTTCTTACCTTCTCAAGAAATGAACAGTTGATCCAAAGATCTGAAAGATTTAGTTCTATCAAACTAGTACCTGTGGTGTCTGTAAACATCCAAGGTAAGGAGTATCCTTTCTCCTTCATTTTTAAGTTCAAGAAAGAAAATGGGAAGGTGGATAGTTTGGCTTAAAGTAAATTCAGATACTGGGGAGATGAATAGTTTGACTTTAAGTAAATTTAGATGCCACTTTAGGCATAAAAGAAGGATTAATTCTCAAAGAAACCCAGTCCATGTACTGCAGAAAATGAGGTAGGGCTCACTCACCATAAGGACTTGCAACTCAGATACCCTTCTTGAAGAGGTCAGAACAATCAGATAAACCATTTTCCATAATAAGAACCGCAAGTCAGACAGATTAGCTGGTCCAGATGGAGCAAGCATTAGCTTCTCTAACACAAAATTAAGATCCCAAGGAGGAGCCACCAGTTTTCTTGGAGGCGTCTTATGTAAAACTCCTTCAAAAACATTTTGACAGGAGACTGCCTTGAAAGAGGAGGATCCATGGACAGACATGCTAAAATAGCTGATAATGAATCTTGGCAGAGGAATAAGAAAGGCCATAGGATAGTAAGTCACACAAATATTGTAAAACCAGAGAATAACTAGTCCTGACTGGGTGCTGGTTACGTTGTTGGCACCAATTAGAAAACCTTTTCAATTTGCTAATATATGATTTTCTACTAACAGTGTTTCTTGTCTCCCTTAGTACCGTTTGCATGTCCTCAGAAAACAGGTGCCTAAAAGGAATTAAGACCCTATCATCCAGACAGTCAATTGAAGATGATTGATGTTGTGGTGTATCAAACACCCCTGTTCATCTGTGAGTAAATCCATTCTTTGAGGAAGTTTGTGGTAATTTACCCTAGCCATTTTCAAAAGAAGGAAGAACCATGGTTGCCTGGGACAGAAGGGAGTCACCACAATGATCTTGCAGGATTTCTTCTGAATCTTCAAAAGTTCCCCGGATATTAGTGGAAATAGTGGAAAGCCATACAGGAACATTCCTGTTCAAAGAAAAGAAAAGGCATCTGTCTTCCAGGCCTTCTTGCATGGAGTCCTGGAGCAGAATTTTGCTAGTTAATTGTTCAGAGAGGATGCAAAGATGCCTGCTTCAGGAACTCTCCACAGATGGATCAAATTTTGGGAGATCCACTGATCTAGTTTCTATTTGTGAGGGTCTCCCCTGGTCTTGCTCAGCTTGTCTGCCAAACAGTTTTCTCTAATGGAAAGCAGGATACATTTAGAGTGATTATTGTGCGGTGAAGCTGTATCCCAAGCTAAAATGCAAAGGGGGTATGACCTGGTTCCCTCTTGCTTGTTGATGTACCACATGACTGTGGTATTGTCCATAACCCCTTGAAGAGGTCCCGTGTACCAGAGATGGTTCAGGGAATTGAGTGCCTTGATCAGGGTAAGGATCTCCTTCACGTTTATGTACTTGTGTCTGTCCTTGGTATTCCATACCCACTGCACTTTTAGCCCTTCTGAAGCTGCTTCCTGAGCAAAGACTGAAGAGTCTGTGGTGACTGTCTGTTGTCTACATCCAGTGATTTTTGTTCTGACAAACACCAGTACTGGGATTTGAAAAAAAGGGTGTAGATGCCAGGACCACATAGATTTCAGGCAGCACTGTATCTATCTCATGTGGAGCCTTGCCAGGGCTTATCATGAGAATTGTAGTTGCCCTGATACCCCAAATACTGAGGTTTACCTCACAGTGATCAAAGTCTGAGTGGAAAAGCTTAGAAGCAGATCTAAATAAAGATCTATTTTTTCTTGTAGAAAAAAGGCTCTTTGAACTGATGTGTCTAGTTGACATCCCAAGAGCACAATCTTGTGTGAGGAAGTGAAGAAAACGTTTGAATGTTCTCTTGTAATTCAAGCTTATGCAAGAGATCTCGCACCCAAGAGAGAGATTCTTGACATTTTGAAAAAATTCTGCAAAGATAAGCAAATTATCTAAATATGGAAAATGTGGATACCTTGTAGTCTGAAATGAGCCATAACTGGAGCTAGACACTTTGTGAATACAGTTGTTACAATGGATAGTCCAAAGGATAAGACAGAGAACTGATGTGATCCAGACACACAAAACCTTAAGAAACACCTGAAGTCTGGATGAATAGGGATGGGATGATAAATGTATTTTAAGTCTAGTGTTACCAGGAAATTTGAAAGAGGAAAACGAGCAAAAGGTTGTGTGACATCATTTTGAATTTGGACACAATCACAGACAGGTTTAGCAAATAAAAAAAGAAAGAAAGATCCAGAACTACTCTCTAAATATTTTCTTTCTTTGTGACTAGAAATGTCCTTGAATAAAACCCTTTCCCCACCTGGGAAGTAGGAGCTGGCTCTAGTATTCCTTGGGCTAGCAAGTCATGAATAACAGGTGGAAACAAAAGAGACCGATCTGCAGGATGAGGAATGACCACTTGGTAAGGAGGAATTTCCTCCCGCTGCCATCTGTAAGCCTGATGATTGATTTTCAGAACCCAGTTGTCTGAAACAATCTCTTGCCAGAGATTAAAGTGGAGATGCAGCCTTTCTGGAAGAGAAAAGGAGCAGGGTAGAAGGGGGTTGCAAAGTCTCTTGAATAGTCATTCTGACTTATTGGACTTTCTCTGGTTTTGGGAGGTTTGAGATGTTTTGGAACCTCCTTGCCACTTCTTTTTAAACGTTTGTTTACCTGAATTCTGTTGAGACTGTTTATTCTGTTTTTTTTTTTTTTTTACCAAAACTGGATGAGGAGAAAGAAACTAACTTTGAAAATTTGTCAAAGGAGGACAGAAAAATCTTTGAGACTCCCTGGATCAGTATGCCCCTTTCATCACACTTTCTGATTACCTCTGCAGCCCAGAGGCCAAACACTAAATCTCTATCCAAGGGAGAATGCAAAATCTCATTTTTTACATCATCTGGGAGATTCTGTGAATGCAACCAAACAAACCTCCTTAAAATAGTACCAGTGGCCATAACCCAGGAAGAAGTGTTGGCAGAGTCATTCACACACTGCAAAAAAAATAGTAGTGACCTGTGCAGTAGAAGAAACTAAATTATTTAAAGCAGATTTTTCCTCACAAGAAGAAACTGTAACATTCCTCATACTGTCACAACAAACTTTAACATGAGCCTGACAATTTAAAATTCTGAAATTCAAAGTTGCAGAAGTTTACACTTTTTCCCCATAAATATCAGTAATGTCCCCATCCTTATTCGAATGAGTAAGATTGTAATTAACTAAGCACTTAGCAGCAGAGGAGTCAGTAATACTATAGATACTGGGTCAAGTTTTGGAATATTGTAAAAAAAATTCAAAAGACAAAGGAACTTTATAAATCTTATCTGCCTTTATGGGGAAAGCTAACTGCCTGCCAGAAAATTACAGGCAGTAAGGCACACATCCTCTAAAGCAGACAGGAGGATTGGATGTAGGTTCTGGAAAATCCTTCTATAACAACTCATAGTATTTTCTGAGGGACTAAGAAACCTCAGTGTTTTCCTACTGAAAACAGTGGGACGTTATAATAGTCTCAGAGAAAGATACCTGCCCACACACACACACACACACACACACACACACAGGATGAATCAGAAAGTTAGCTCTCCTCTGAGTCTGAGTCAGAAATTAGAGGACAAAACTCTGAATCTGTCCCTTAATTTTTCTGTTCGGGTATAGAATCTTAAATCTCTTCAAGAAAAGAGGCATCCCTCTTTCTTTTGCCAGAAACTACTCTACAAAGAAAGATCAATATTCTGAACCAAACTAGGAGCCAGTCCCAGTAAACTACTTCTACCCAAAGAAATTCGAGGAGGAATAGATACATATTTGGATTTTTATTTCTTTTTAACAGGCAAAATAGGACCAGCCATGTTACTAATGGCAGCTGCTGCTTCGTCGGGGATAGGCACAGCATTTTGACACAACAGAGAAACCTTCCCTGTTCCCTCTCCCAGGACCGACAAGAGTGTCTCTCCCTTGCCCACTGAGAGGACTCCAACAGCCATAGAGGAGGTGGCTAACCTCTGGTCCATAATGGCTGTAGGTGCTGCACCAGAGGGATATAGGTAAAATATGTGTAGTCTGAGCGACAACAAATGGTCACAGCAGAGTCACCAACCTGTGGCTGAAGCAAATTGCTAGCCTGCTGTGGTAGCAAAGTTTGTTTGCTTAACTTTTTTATTTTTGTGGCTGGAAGAAAGACTGACCATGAGACTGACAATCTGTTCCATGGTCAAGCCAAAAAAACGCCTCTGTCCTGAGAAACGCAAGCAACAAATGCCAGTAAATCTACCAGTATACAAAAGTTACTTTTTTAACAAAAAAAAACAGTAAAAATCTGTTTCAAATGCCATGTCAGACCACAATGGAAAAATAAACGTAAATTCTCCACAGAAAATATTTTGTCAGTTAACACTACTTTTAATCTAACAGAAAAAAACAAGTGGTGCATTTAAAAGTATTAAATCACAACACTTCTAGCTTTAAAATAACTTTTCTGAAGAGGAAAGATAATAAAAATCAGTAAAAATAAGAAAATGGAAGGCCTTTTCCCCAAAGGGAACTTCTCTGCCCAACCAAGGAAAGCACAAGCCGACCATCGATCCTCGAAAGTCTCAGAGGAGCATACCTTTTAGGGCAGGAAATCTCCGAAGGGTTTTGCGTCCAAACTTATCTTTTAGTT
This sequence comes from Protopterus annectens, assembly GCF_019279795.1. Taxonomy (NCBI): domain Eukaryota; kingdom Metazoa; phylum Chordata; order Ceratodontiformes; family Protopteridae; genus Protopterus; species Protopterus annectens. The sequence goes on along the minus strand of NC_056732.1, from coordinate 1,000,563,494 downwards.
AGCTCAGCTTGCCAGTTTGGGCTTGTGGAAGGCACCCTGAAACGTTGGAAGCTGACCGGCTGTTATATCTTTGCCAGGATATGACTCATATAGCTAAGGCTACTGCAGCTGTGATCAATATGAAGAACATCTGGCAGTACCTTATTAAAGAGGCCTTGAATTATTAAAAAAATGCAGTTAGAGGCTTTATGCTACTCTGGTGCATTTCTAAGCTAAGTGAATTATATCTTATCAGAAAACTCCCTTTAATTGTATTGTAGAAGAAAACATTTGTGCCAAACATTTGTGAATCCCCTTATTTCTGGTGCAAGCTTGCACTAGACATAAAGATCATAGTGGAGAATCCTGATCCAGTCAAATCCACCTACACATTTGTTTACCAACATTATAGATGCGTTTGGAACATACCTTTAAATATGAGATGAAGGAGATGTTTTGTGATTAAAAATCACCTCCCCAATGTTACAAGTGTTTAAGAGAGTATGCTTATCAGTTGATCAATAAGACCAAATCCCATTCCATACCATAGTTCTGCACCACAGCTGGCCATTAAACAAAACAAACTTTGCGGAGCCTCCCTGATGATAACCTATATAATGACCATATGTGTTCGCCGCCTCATCTCCTACTTTGTGCTGGCATCAATTGCATGTGGAATCACTCTGTCCATTAGTGATTCATCCCACCTGTCAGCCATCCTCAGCTGTGCCTGATGTTCTCAACACCCTCTACACATACTTGTCCTGTCCTCGCTGCCCCTGACTTTCTTTCTGTCATGCTTATGCACCCTCCAGCAATCAGTGCTCTGTGCTTGCCTTAAACACCACCTTGTCAGATGTAATTATCCTTTATTCGCTTCAGCACTCACCTGTCAGCTATCTTTATCATGTGTCCTCCCGCTGTTACTTCTCAGTTGTTATTACTCAGTGTGTTGCCCCAGCCCTTACCTGTTACTTTTCATTATCCTGTGCAGTGCTCCACCCATCATCTATCAGATATTATTATTATTATTAATGTTCTGTCTTGCTGCTCCCCTCAGCTGTCAGACATAATTATATTGTATCTGTCTCCACTCTTATCTATCAGCTGTCATTAACCTCCATGTGCCTCCACTCCCCACATGTCAGCCGTGACTGTTGCCTGCCTGTGGCTGCTCCCCACCTGTCAGTAGTGGGTTCCCTTCAGCTGCTCAGTATCTGTTTGCTCATTCTTTATTTGATTGAATATGATACATTGTTTCTTCAGATTTTGCATGCTGCATGTTGTGGTGATATATGTGGACTTGTAATGAATTTTTGTCTGTAGATTTCATGATCATTGAGTCTCAGAGATGGAGAGACCTTGAAATAAAAAAGTATATGAGCAAGGCAGAGGACTGGGGGGGGGGGAGGGTGGCAAAGCTCCCTTCACATAGATGTAGAGGTAATTGTCCTCTTGTACTGTTTCAGTGCTGTTACTACAAGTAGCTAACTTACCATCCAGTGCATATTTAGAAGATTTGTGCACTGCACACTAGAGGTAGTAGTTAGTAGTTTCAAGCAGTTGCACTCAAATAGTTGTGCCTAAAGTTGTTGAATACCAACAAGACACACAGACCTATCTGCAGTTTCAGCTTGTGCCTAGTTCCCTGTCACATGCTAGCATTCAGTGCAGTGTGTGTGTTTCACCCCGATTTGACGAGAGCTGTCTGCTTATCTCCTGCTCCATTTGCCAAAATCAGTGCCTGTGGCATCCTACCTAAACATGGTATGAGTCACTAGAGCCCTTCTTCACAACCCCAGGTCAGTCTTCATTGCCTCAGACTCAGTAGTATCCCATCAGTGATTGCTTTAGTCTCATAACGTTGTACCTTGAATTTACACGTGTAGCCTCTTACTCTCAGATTATCCCATCAATGACTTGAATACTATGGTCAGCCTGAATCTTCCTCCATCTGCACATTATCACATATAAAAACATCCCAAACCCGCACTACCAAATGCAAGCACAAGCGAGTTACTCTTGGTCAAGCTACACAGCCGCCTGTTGTCTGAAATTCTCTGCTGCAGTGCAAATGAAGTCTATTAAAGAACCACACCTTATGGGTATAGTGTAATGGGACTAATTCGACACACTGTCCTGGACACCTTCCACAGTACCACACTCGTAGCTCTCAGCTGTCCAGATTTGTTTTCAGAATGTCCAGATTTTTGCCTCATATTTTTGGTCTTTTCCTTATAAACATTGTGGTTTTCTGGCAAATCAGTGAGGACTGAATTCACAAAATAAAGACAGCCATTTAAATTTCAGACTTCATATTCTTCAGAAAATGCATGTAACACAAAACCTTTTATTGTAGCAACTTTCTAAGATTATACAAATAATATTTAAAATTTGTCCCTATTTTTGGGCCTTTGTCCCCCCATTAATTTTGGCTTTGTCCAGATTTCTTGTGCTACGAAAATGAGAGGTATGGCTGCACTGCATCCAGCGTCCCCTCTTGACCCATGCCTCATTGTCTTCTGACAGTGTTGTCTCATATGGCTGCACTGTGCCATAGGTGAAACTTCGAGTCAGGTGTTGTCAGGTGTTTTATAATTGTGAAGCAGTTATTGTACTTAATGGTAAAACTCCATACTCATTGATTGAACTCATTATATTCATTAATTGAAGTAAAGGGATGTTTTTATTGTCAATATTTTACATCTTTTTTCCTTTTAACTTGTAAGATTCAAAGATTGCTGTTTTTGTTTTGCAGCCTTGTTTCTGCAATTACAGATTCGCCGACTTCCGAGTCAAAAACATCTGAATCTTTGTTACCCTCAGACAGTGATACGGAAAAAATGGAAAGGAATAGCAAAAAGGTCTGTTTTAATGTGACGGGAGAAGAACAGGAAGATTCAGGTCATGACACAATAAGCAACAGAGACTCGTACAGGTAATGAAGCTTTCTCAGTTTTCATTTACTTTACTTGTGAAAGGTTTAATGTTCAGCTTTCCTCAAAAGTTAACTCATAATTTGCTAAATACAATTAAATGGTTAGAAAGATTTTGCCGACTGAAGAAATATGTTTCAGGCTACGTGATTCTGTTATGCTGTAGTGTAATAAAATGTATTGATCTGTATTTTGTTAAGTGGAAGTCGTTTGCTAGGTTAATATAGTATGAAAAGGTGATACACATATGGAAGCTATGCTAAATTTGCCTTTCAGTGACTCTTTTAAACGTTTGTAGCTCAAAACAGTAAGAAAACAAAAAGGAAACAGAATACACTGTCATCAAAAGATGTGTGTGTGTGTGTGTGTGTGTGTGTGTGTGTGTGTGTGTGTGTGTGTGTGTGTGTGTGTGTGTGTGTGTGTGTGAAGTTATGCAATAGCAGAGTTAATGGAGGAGCACAGTTTCCTTACCAAAACATTGACAGTAATTGGGGTAGTGTGCAAGCCATAAGCTGTAATGAATCCTGACAAATATCTTTATTATACGTACCAATACACTGTCAGAGAACAAGTGAATACATAAAACAATGTACATACAAGAATGTTATGACATTTTACCTTTTACAAGCATGCTACTGAATGGTGGCACACAAGTTATTTAGCAAATCACATTTTTTACACCTGAATATGGCTGCAATCAGAGCATTTTAATTAAGGCAATTCAATCAAATACTACCTACAATTCAAGCATCAGTTTTGAGGAAATATACAGCAACCTTCATCTCACTTGTCTGTATTATTCTGTCCAAATATATGGCAACTTTGAATGTTGTATTGAATTTAGAAAATCGTAATCAAATGAGGCAGTCAAGATGGTAGTCACAAAATAGCATATCTACATCAAGGCATGAATCACAGTGCCCACTTTGGCTAGTTTTGTAATGATTCCCACACACAGTGATGTCTGTTTTCACAGCATCTAAATTACTGCATCTGTTTTATTCAGTAAAATGGTTATGTAGCCAATAAAACATTGGTCAGGACTACTGAATAATGTTAGTGATTCCCTGACTGCATCAGCTTACCCTTTTCATTAGTTGAGGTCACTGAAGTTTGGGCTTGCCCCAGGTTGCCTTGTCATCTTATATGACTGAAGAATGGTCAGGTGTGAAGGGTTGAAGACCTAGTATAGTGGTGTAAACAGACAACTGCCAGAGAAAAAGAAGCTCATTTTAGAAAATTCCATTGATCGCATTTTTATGCATTTCTCTCCCTTGGGCTTCAGGCTTCTGGCAAAGGCTCTTGCCTCCCCCATAGTGCCTTTTTAGGCAATGCCATGAGGTCAAAACTACCAACATGAAAATGTCATCAAATGCAAATTAAAGGTAATGATGCTAAGTACTAAGTGTCTAAACATGAAACTGCACCCCTATTCAAATCATAGCTAGCTACAGGCCCCCAACTTTAACCCAAGATGCCCACTCCATCTATCTGGACCTCTTTGAATCTATCAAGATTCAACCCTGTACCCTGATCCTGCGTGACTTTAACTATACAACCATAGACTGGAAGAACTACTCATGCCAAAATACAAATACCCAGAGATTCCTTGATTTTGTTAATGCAAATGTCTTGGACCAGCTGATTGACACCCCCACAAGAGGTGATAATATCTTGGACTTTGTATTAACCAACATGAGTAACCACCGCAGCATCCCTACAATGTCATCCTCCCTGGTAATATCCGACCACAAAGCAGTCACTTTCGAAGTCACCATCTCCCCTGACCCCACCCCACCCTTGCTAGCGTTAAATATAGAAACTTCTCTAAAGCTGATTACAACCTCTGAAGGAATATATAAACAGCTTCACTGCCCCCACAAATGTCCAATCCTACACCAAAGTACTATACAATCATTTATATAGCTGCATAGAATTAGGAATACCCGACAGGACAAAATCCTCCTCCTCAAGGAAGAGTAAACCTGTCTGGTAGACATCTGCAATAAATAAACTCTATAATAAAAGGAAAAAATTGCTCTCCAGGACCAAGAAGGAGGAGGTGCCTAATTGGAAGCAATCTGTCCTTAGCCTGAACAAGCAAATAAGAGCACTTGAGAAATCCTCCAAAGCAAACTTCGAGTCCAAACTAACCACATCTACTAAAGACAATCATAAGGCCTTCTTCACATATGTCCGCAGTCACACTCAGATCTGCTCAGAGCTGGTGGTCAGGGACACCACATACACAAACACCGTAGATATAGCCAACCTGCTGGCAGACAAGTTCAACAAAAACTTCCCCCCCTTTCCCCCCATCAATAAAACAGGACATCCCCAGCACCTGCAGCCCCCCTTATCTCTAGGGAGCAAGTCATCATTGCCCTCTCAAAGGCAAATAATACAGTCTCCATGGGACCCGATAACATCCCAGGCTGCAACATGCATGAACTCAGGCAGGAACTTCCAGCGGGTCTGTATTATATATATTCGAAGCTTCAAAATTTCAAACCTCATATGTTCAACAACATATGAGAGAAACTTGAATCTTTGAATATATAATAAAAACGTAAAAAAAAAAAAAAAACACTTACCTTAATGCTCTGAACAGGGGGGCAAGTCCCCCTGCATCCCCCACACCCCACTTAAATATACCAACTCCGAGACCGCACTTCAGTGCAGAAAAGGGAAATTTTCCCATTCTGTGCATACGGAGCTGTTGCCTTTCACCTCTGAACTTTTCAAAGTTCGATCATATGGTGTCGACCATATGACATTCGAACTTTGAAACGTTCAATAATTTAATAGGGACCCCTTCCAGCACCATTAGGCATCTTATTCAACCAAAGCCTGAGTACCAGCTTCATCCCTGTCAAGTGGAGTGCAGCCACTGTCATCCCTTTGCACAAAGGTGGAGCATCCACCGATCCAAGAAATTATACACCCATCAACCTAGCTAGCCTGATCTGCAAGGCTGTGGAATGGATTATCATGGACCTCATTAACAATGACATTGGCAATCTCCAAGCACTCAATCGTACACAGTTTTGTTTTGTCAAACCTAGGTCATGCCTGTTAAATTTGATCGCTTTCTTTGAGACAGTTACCAAAGTCATGGACGAGGGGAAGATGGTGCACACCACCTAACTTGACCTGGCCAAAGCCTTCAGTACCATTTCCCACTTGGGTATAATAGATAAAATCTCTTAACTAGGCATCAATCAGTATGTTACCAGATAGGTAGCAAACTGGCTCACTGATAGAACCCACCTAGTCATAATAAGAGAAGCCACCTCAAGCAGTAGACCAGTAATGAGCGATGTACCCCAGGGACTGATCTTGGGGCCTCTGTTGTTTGGAATATACTTATCTGAGGTGCAGGTCAAAATCAGTGAGCTATGGCTGACCAAGTTTGCAGATGACTGCAAGCTGGGCACTGTTATCAGTTCCCCTAGTGATGTGGACATCCTCCAAGAGGGTCTCACCGAAACAAATGACTGGTGCCAGAAACATGGCCTCAAACTGAATGCCAAAAAATGCATCATCATCCCCTTTGGGGATAGTGACATCCCCAAAAATTATCACATTAATAACACAGTTCTAAACATGCAATCAGTCATGAGGGACTCGGGCACCCAGGTTGATAGCAAACTGACTTTTGACCACCTATATTGCCTCCATTGTACAGAAAGCTTTTTACATGGCCCACCTTATTAGGAAGGGTATCTCATCCAAGGACAATGAGGTCATAACATCCCTGTATTCTTCCCTTATAAGCATATACAGCAGCTGGAGAGACCACAGAGGTTCTTCACCAGGAGAATCCAGGGTCTCAAACATCTACCCTACACAGATAGGCTAAAAACCCTGTCCCTCTAATCAGTCTCATAGAGACTCCTCAGAGGTGACCTCTGTCTAGCATACAAAGCAATCTCAGACCCCGCTTGATGGAACTGCTGCATATCCGCAAGTCAAGCTTCACTTGAGTAACCCACATGCATGACTTCAACCTGGTCTGTGACATCAATAGGACTTCTTGACAGGACAGATTTGTGTCCCAGAGACTTCCCTTCTGTGGAATAGACTCCCTGTCTATGTCAAGCAAGATAACTGGATGGGGGACAAGAAAATACACCCATGGGATTCCACCTGTTTCCCTGCTGGACAGGGGCATTGGGTGCTGGCTTGTCGGAACATGGGCTAAACTTTTGACTAGGTTTTTAAGGGCCTCAGGGTCAGTAGCCTAGTAACTTCCTATGATCCTTTGATCATATGGTGTATACAGTTCTTGACAGAACCATTTTCACTGGTCTGATATAATTTTCATATATTAACTGTGAGGTTTGAATTGCTGAAGATTTTTTCATATGATATGTGAAATGATATTTTGGGTGATATTCATAGTCATTACGTGAATACATTAAGCTTGTCTGTGCTGTTCGCTAATGAATGTAGCAAAGCCGCAGTTCATAGCTATCACTTGTACTAATGCACGCTGGTTGCAAATAAGCCTAATCAAATGAAGTCATAATGAGATTTAAATGAGGAATAATTAAACACAGTATGCTAATGAAGACTTCCCTTGCCTATTTGTGAAACAGTGAAAATTTCCTGTTTATCTATGCCAACCGAGCATACGTTATATAAGGACGAGTCTCGCCTAATCCATCTACTATGCAATCCACAAAGATGCCATCACTTGCTTCTAGCTTTGCTATTTCCTAGTGTGAGCTGCTTGTCTTGGCTGAGGCAAAACGACTTGCACCCAGCAGTGCTTTGCAATACCAAAAATCTAAATTAACAAACTCTCTAACTGAATTCAAACAACTCCGCAACTCAGTGAAGAAACTAGTAACTAAAGACCGTAAGACATATTACTCCAAACTCCAATCAGAACATAATTCTAACCTCAAAAAGTTTTGGAACTGCATTTCCTCCCTTCTAAACCCTGGTAGAAAAGACAATCCATGCCCAAAACCAAACTCCCCAGACCATGAAACTGCATGTAATTTCAACACCTTTTTTTGTTGACTACATAGCCAAACTAACTGCAAAGTTTCCCATCTTCCCTCCCTCTCATAGTCCCCCATCCACTGAGTTTTCCTCTAACACTCTACCTTAAGCCTATCCCCACCAGCAGCATAAAAAACTCCTCCTTAAACTAAAGCCTTGCTCCTGATAATCTGCCTCTATCCTTCCTTAAGATAGCTGCAGACAGCATTGCCCTTCCCATTTCAATTCTTATCAACAGGTCCATCCAAGAAGCCTATGTCCCCTCGCTCTGGAAGAAAACTTTTGTCACCCCTCTCCACAAAGATTGCAATAACACAGACTCTGCTAACATCTGTCCTGTAGCTATTCCCTCACCTCTCTCTAAAATCCTCGAAAAATGCATTCATCACCAACTCTTGCCACCTAACACCCAATCATCTTCTTACCCTAATACAACATGGTTTCAGGCCTGGCCACAGCACTACCACTGCTCTTCTGTCCTTCCTTGACACCATTTATCATGCTCCCAACTCTGGGAAAATCATATCCACCCTTTACTTAGATCTCTTCAAAGCCTTTGACACTGTCTCACATCCTCTACTCTTATCTCAACTTTCCTCCCTCATTTTCTCTCCTTCCTCCATTGCCTGGATTTATAAGCTATCCCTCCAATAGACAACAAGCTATTAAATGGAAAATTTCCACTTCATCCTTTCTCACAATCCCTCTGGTGTCCCCAAGGCTCTATTCTCGCCCCTTACTTTTCAATATTTTCATTAATAACTTTCATAGATCCATAGCTAATGCTACACTGATCCAGTATGCTGATGATTCCACAATCATCTGTACAGCAAACTCTCCCTCTGAACTCCTTCAAAAATCCCAGACAGCCTTCTCCAATACCGAAACTTGGATGCTAAACAACCGTCTCACTCTCAGTGCTAACAAAACAAAAATCATGATATTCTCTCCTTCGAGAAATTTCACCCTAGACAAAAGCTCCTTTAAAATAAAAAGCCACAATAACCCTCTAATCAGAATTGTACCTCACACCAAACTACATGGAGTCACCATTCATGAACATTTAAAATTCGATATTCACATCCAAAATAATATAAAAAAGCCACCAAAAACTAGGTCTGCCATATAGACAAACCCGCTGTCTAACCGTTTATACCAGACGTACTCTAGCCTCCTCTTACCTGCTTCCCTCTCTTATGTATGGTGCGCCTCTACTTACTCCTCTCCAACTTAGCCTAAAAAAACAAACTGGAAGCCTGCTATAACAAAGTCTGTAAATGTGCTACAGGGCCCAAATACTTCACCCATCACTGCCATTCCCTCCACTCCCTAAACAGGCTTGAGCTTCCTAATTACCTGAAATTCATACAACTCACAACTGCTCACAAACTCATATTCCAACCCTCCATCTGTCCCTCTCTTTCATCTATCTTAACCTCTTACCTCCCCAGCCGTACTCTTAGATCTGAAAACCAAAACCTCCTTAAACTCTATAAATCCCTTTGCCCTCCTGGCCAATTACTTATGAAACACTCCTTAGCTAAACTATGGAATTCTCTTCACCCTCCCTTTGCTGTACTCACAACCACTCTAATTTCAAATCTCTCCTCCATTCTTATCTTAGCTCAAACTGGGACTGTTCCTGCTCCCTTCCCACCTAAAATTACACTGTCATCGCTTTCAAACCTCCCTTCACTAACATTAGAACAAACACTAAACTTGTTAAACACTATATGACTTGTACTTTTAATTATTTTATCTGTATTACGTTTGACTTTCTTTATTTTAACATCTGTGCTCTTTAGACGTAAACTCCCTGATTTCGTATTTGTATTTTAAATTGTATGTTTATGCTTTTGTATACTGTATATTCCATACTTTACTTATATTATATTCTGTTAACTGCTTTTGGAGCTTTTCTCCCAGGGCCTGCACTGAAAATGTGCTCTGCTTGGCCCAGTGGACTTTCCTGGTCATCAAACTGGAAATAAATAAATAATACATAAATAATTTGGGATTCATAGTGAAATATTCCCATTTATCCATGCCAGCCGAGCATATGTTATATAAAGATGAGGCTGGCTTATTCCATCTACTTTGCAATCCGCAAAGATGCCATCACATGCTGCTAGCTTTGCTATTTCCTAATGTGAGGTGCTTGTCTTGGCTGAGGCAAATCAACTTGCACTCAGCAGTGCTCACAGGCCAAGAAGGTGGAGATATAAACAGAGAATAATCCAGTATAATTTTGATAATCAGGAGATGCTCATTATATTGATCACTGCTGCAGTAGCCGTAGCTGTATGGGTTATAACTTGCCAAGGATATAAATGCCAGCCAGCTTTCAAAGCTTCAGGGTAACTTCCACACATCCAGACTGTCAGGCAGTTTGAACTGAGCTGACTAAAAGACAAGTTCGGGTGCAAAGCTTCACTGTCACTGTAGAATAAACTGATGTGAGGCTTTCAAGATTCAACAGTGAACCTGTGCTTTTCCTTTGCTGGGCAGATATGTCCCCTTTGGGAAATAAAATTCCATTTTCTTGTTTATGTTGCTGTTCTATCACTTTCTTCTTCAGGAAAGTTATTTTAAAGCTAGGATTGTTGTGTTTTAATAGAAGGTAACATAATTTTAAACGGAACACTTGTTTTTCCAGTCAGTTTAACAGTGGTTTAAAGTAACTGAAAATATTTTTCTGTGGAGAAATTGTGTTTATTTCACTTTTGTGGGGGTGGCATGTTTTTTTAAAGAATGTTTTACTGTGTTTTTCTGACAAAAAAGTAACTTTTGCAGACTGGTAGTGTTTACTAGCATTTGCTGCTTGTCTTCCTTAGGAAAGTGGCACCATTATTGGCTTGACCATGGAACAGAGTACCGGTCCCATGTTTGGTCCTTCTTCCAGCCATAAAAATGAAAAAATTCAGCAAACATCTTTTGCTACCACAGTAGGCTAGCAATTTGCCTCAGCTGCAGGTGGTTGTCTCTGCTGTGGCCATTTGTTGTATCTCAGACCACTCGTTTACCTTGGATCCCTCTGGTCGAGCACTTACAGACACTATGAGGTGAGTTTAGCCATGTCCTCTTTGGCTGTTGGAGTCTCCTCAGTGGGCAAGGGAGAGCCACTCTTATCAGTCCGGGGATAAGGAACAGGGAAGGTCCATGCTTAATCAGAATACTATGCCCATCTGTGGGGAGGCTGCTGTTGCCATTAGTAACATGGTTGGCTCATTTTCTTCCTGTAAAAAAGAAACAGAAAACCAAGCATGTATCTTCTTCGCCTCAAATTTCTTTGGATAGGAGTAGGTTACTGGATCTAGCTCAGGGACTAAGTCAGGCTATTTTATTTATTTGTTTGTTTGTCATTTAACTGGGTTAGTCCAACTAAGCCAAAGGCCCATTTTCACTGGAGACTTGAGGAGAAAAGCTCCAAAATATTTGAAAAATTGCATAAATTCAAGACTGTACAAATTAAAAGATTACATAAATTCAAGACTGTACAAATTAACAATTAATAGTTACATAGAAAGTTTGTACTAGATAAAATGGCAACAGTATGAGTGAAAGAAGGGCACTGGAAGTACTGTGATTTGGCCTAAAGCCATGTTGAGCGGGGGTCAGAAGGTCTTCCTGAATTAGGTATTTGAGAAGCTGATTATGTATGCATTTTTTGAGGATTTTAGAGTGGGAAGAGAATGGCTATGGGTCTAAAATTAGAAGGATTAGAAGGATTGGTGGAGTTTCCTCCTTTGTGTACTGGTATGTTATAGAACCATTTCCAGATGTCAGGGTCGTAGATTCTTGGATTTATTTGTTTACACGTATTGAGATAGGGTAGGCTGTAGAGTCGGCTGCTAGTTTAAGAAAGAGAGGAAGTAGGTTATCAGAAGAGGGGGAACATGGTTTTAGTTTAAGCAGAAGAGATTTCATATTAGCAGTGAGGACTGGTTTAAAACAAAAGAGGGTGGTGTTGGAAGTAGTGGAAGAGGTGGTGGGGGGGGTTATTTTAGTCAGTGTGGGTTAGTTTGCAAAAAGATTCAATGAAGTAAGAGTTTAGAAGTGTGCCTGTTTCTTGAGGTGTATTGTTAGGGTATGGGTTAAGGGTAGTAGGTCTCCCAGGGTGGAGGATTTGATAAATGGTGCGCCAGAATTTTTGGGGGTTAGAGTGGTGGCTGGATTGGGCATCATAGTAGAATTTTTTCTTATCTTTGTTGATTTGTTTTTTGGTGAGGTTTCTAAGTTCTTTGTATTTTTGGAGTAGCATTGTGGATTTAGTTTTTAGCCAATGTTTAAAAATGCTGTCTCTTTTTTTCATAACCTTTACTACTTGTAAAGTACTTTCTGGTAAAAGAAAGAGGGATTCCTCTTTTCCTGAAGAGGTTCAAGATTCTGAATCTGAGCAGGAGGATGCAAGGATGGATAAAGGGTTTTATCCTCAGATTTCTGATTCAGACTCAGAGCAGTGATCAGTTCCCGATTCTCCCTGTGGGAGGTTCTGTGATCCTGCACCTATCCCTCCCTGTTCTGCTTGCTTTAGATGATGTGTGTATTACTGCCTGCACTTTTCTGATATCCAGCCAGCTGTCCCTAAAAAAAAGCAGATAGAATGTATAAAGTTCCTCAGTCTTTTACATTTTTACACAGTATTCCAAACCTGACCCAGCAGCTCTAGCTCTAGCTTATCCCACTGCTGCTAAGTACCTAGTCAGTTCCAATGCTACTCTTTCTGATATGGATGGGAACATTATTGATATGTATGAGGGAAAAGTAAATATTTCGGCAACTTTGATTTTCAGAATTTTAAATTGTCAGGCTCATATGTTAAAGTTTGTTCTGACTAAATATGAAAGTATGAAGAATGTTTGATCTGTATTTTCTTCTTATGAGGAAAAATCTGCTTTAAATAACTTAGTTTCTTCTATTACACAGGTCACTACTCATTGTTTTCAGTGTGTGTATGATTGTATTGATATTTCTTCCAAAGTTATGTCCATCGGTACTGTTTTGAAGAGGTTTGCTTGGCTGCATTCTCACAACCTCCCAGATGATGTAAAAATGAGATTTTAAATTCTCCCTTGGATAGAGGTTTAGTATTTGGCCCCTCTGCTGTAGAGGTGATCAAAAAGTGTGAGAAAAGGGGCAAGCTGATCCCAGGAATCGCTTAACATTTTTTTCAGCCCTACTTTTCTGTATTTTCCAAAGGATTTTCTATCTCCTCATCCAATTTTGGCAAAAAAACAGACTAAACAGTCTCAGTCTCAGCAAAATACAGGTAAACAAACACTTTAAAAATAAATGCTAAAGGGGATCCAAAAAGAAGTCTCAAACGTCTCAAAATGATGGACAGTCCAACAAATCTGCATGACTTTTCAAGAGCCCCCACCCCCACCCTGACCCCTTTTTTTCTTCCAGAAGGTCTGAATCTACAGATCAGACTCTTTTGTTTTCCTGGTTCTTCATCACATGCTGTTTCTAGGAGTAATAAAACCGGTTCCTCCATCCCTGGTGGGAAAGCATTTGTATTCAAGATGTTCCTATTACAAGTGAAAGAAAATGCTTAGAGACCAGTTCTGGATCTTTCTCTCCTAAACCTGTTTGTGATAGCAACCAAATTCAAAATGATGTCAACGCACAACATTACATATGTTTCCTCTTTCATGTTTCATGGTAACACTAGAATTAAAAGATGCATGTCATCAAATCCCTATTCATCCAGACTTTAAGCATTTCTAAAGGTTTTCTTTGTCTGGATCACATTGTCAGTTCTTTGCCTTACCATTTGGACTATCCACTGCACCTAGGGTATCCACAAAGTGTCTAACTCCAATTATAGCTCACTGCTGGCTACAGGATATCCGCATTTTCCATATTTAGATGACTTGCTTATCTTTGCAGAGTGTTTTGCAAAGTATCAGAAATCTCTCTCTTGGGTGAGAGATCTCTTACATAAACTGGGATTACAAGGGAACATTCAAAAGTCTTTCTTGACTCCTTCACACAGGATTGTGTTCCTGAGATGTCAGCTAGATATCCCAGTGCAAAGCGCTTTTCTTTCACAACAAAAATATATCTATATGTATATCTATGCAATACCTAAGGATTTTTTTTTGTGTCCCATTTTTTAACCAAAAATATCTTTATTGAATTATCACTTATGACACAGGCAATCATACATATATGAAAACAAACTATATTGTTAGACTGCTGCATATCCGGAAGTCAAGCTCCACTCGAGCAACCTGTACTCGTGACCTCAACCTGGTCTGTGATATCAATAGGACTTGTTGGAGGAACACATTTGTGTCCCAGAGACTCCCCTTTCTGTGGAACAGACTCCCTCTCCACATCAAGCAGAGTACCTCATTATCCCTTTTTAAGTGCAACCTGGATAACTGGATGGGGAACAGAAAATACACCCCTGGGATTCCACCTGTATCCCTGCTGGACAGGGGCTTTGGATGTTGGCTTGTCTAAACATGGGCTAAACTCTTGGCTATGGCTTATAAGGGCCTCAGAGCCAGTAGTCTAGTAATCTCCTATGAGTCTATGATCCTATATTGACTTATTTTCAGTTGCAGATATCATACATAACATATAATCTTCTGCACAAAGATTGTCAATTGAACATTATATAGCTCATTCAATTCCTGCCTTCTGTTAAACCTCATTCCTCCTCTAAAACATTATTCTGCATGTATTGTTCGCACATTTCCATTTTTTCTATGTAATTTACTCCTACTCTTTTCTAAATATCCCACTTCCAGTTCTGTTATCACCATTGCTGTATTCACTACTTCTAATACGGTTGGTTTAGACTTTGATTTCCATTTTCTAGCAATTGCTTTTTTTGGCAACCATCAAAATTAAACTCAGCAAGGCTTACTATGTCTAGGCAGCTCAGATCCTGTATCATTTCTTTAGTTACACCAGTTTGCTCATCAAGTATTTCTGACAGCATGGCCTGCAGGGAATTTTTAAAATCTGTCAACTCATTACACTCCTATAAAATATGTTCCCAATTACTACTTTCTTCCCCGTCACACCTCCAAAATCATCAATCTACCTGAGAAAAAAGTCTTTGGAGTCTGCTTGTAGTATAAAAATGCCTATAAAAACACTTCCAAGCCAAAATCCTGTATCTTCTAAACTTTATTGGATATTTGGGAACCATACATATATCCTCCCATTTTTTTTTTTTTTTTTTTTTTTTGTGATTTGCTTATCCAATCTCTCTTCCCAATCCTTTCTACCCTTTTGTGATTTTTTCATCTGATCTAAGATACAATATTTTATATGCCCTACTAATTATCCCATTTTTAATGGCTTCTGTTCTATCTTAACTGTTAGTTGTTTTGCCTCATTGCCCTCTAACCTTGGTATAATTATGACTTCCATACATATTTTCATGATTTCCACATTCCCCTGTTTTATACAAATTTTCATAAAATTTCTGGAATATCTCTAAAACCTCTACATGATATTTGGTTATTTTTCTTGTTATAGGTTCCTTAAGTTTGGCAGCAACCCTTTCAAAGGTATGTTGCCTAAATCATTGTAATAAACGTTTTTGTGCTCTGGAGTTGTTATCAAAATATAGTTGCTTAACTGCAATCTTTCTAAACGTATGCATATTATCCAGATACTCCTTAATTTTTCTTTAGCACTCCGCATTTGCTTCTCCAGTTGTTCTGTGAAATTCCCCTTATTCTGCAATACTTTAATCTTTGTCAGACCCCCTTAGTAATTTATATTATTTCTCAACTATATCTCTTTCTTTTTTTTTACCCTATTTTTGAACTCTATTTACATTTTGTCATAGTTACTAGCTATAACTTCTGAAGATATTTCTGTCTTCCCTAATAACTATCAAATAATTTCTACTACCCACTCCTTAAGTTCTTCTCTTTTTAACAGGTAGGTGGGAAAGTACCAGTGTCTTATTTTTACTTCAGTACCCTGCATTTTTATCTTAGTTTTTTTATTGGTGCATGGTCAGAAATAGTTATTGGATATTGTTGAAGTTTTCAATTAAAAGCACATGTTCCTGTGAAATATAATTTTTGTCTAGCCGAATAATATGTGAATTTTGTCTGAGTTCCTACTGTTGAATTTGCATCTTCCATACCAAATATTTTCATAAATTTCTTCAGAGGTCTACCCTCTTTTGTTATATTGTCCCTTCTAGGTCCCCTGATACATCTTCACCATTGCAAATCAAATCTAGTCCCTACCTATAAATAATATTGCCTGCTGAAAGCTGATTATTCTCCTCAAAACTTTCTGCTCCATAATAGTAGTTTTCAGTGGAATATAAATATATGCTATTGTAATCCTCCTTCCTTGCCAATAGCCCCTACCACAAATCTACCATGTTTTGTATTTTTTCCTCATCTATCACTATCAGAGTCCCTCTAGCATTTAGCACAGTTAGGTCCATTTTCCTCTGTTCATGATATTCTGCTGAATATCCATTCTGAAATCCTCTCTTTGTCAAATTCATATACTCATTTCTTTCCAAATGTGTCTCCTGCAGCATTGTTATTTGCTCTGTGCATTTCTTAATATAATTCAATACTCTTTCCTTTTTATCTATACCTTTAAGGTCATTTACGTCACAGATAATATGGACAGCATAGTCATCATGATAAAAAGCTATTGTTCCCACTTACATTTAATAGTTTTTGTGTTACATGCATATATTAATGTTTGGTAGGCTGATCTGTGGACAATTATTTCTTTTCATCTCCATTTGGAACTATGTCACATTTGCACCCTGCATTTCTTAACATAGTTCACTACTCTTTCTGTTTTGTATATATGTGTAAGACTAATCACATTCAAAGATAATGTGGAAAGTATTGTCATTATGATAATAAGTTATTATTCCCACTTGTCATGTATAATAGCTTGTTTTAAATGTCTAGTTACAGCTTGTATATTACATTGATACACTAATATTTGGTGTGATGATTTTTTGTGCAGTTATTTCTTGTCATATCCATTTGAACCTATCCCACATCTTACAAGACTTTTTTGTTTTAGTGAAAACCCTCAAAAAAAAAACACCCCCACAGAACATCCCCAGAACCTATAAACTTAATACAAACACACACAGCTATGTATATCTTCAAATAATGAAGTTTAACCCTCATAACAGGAACAATTATCCCAGACTAACAGCTATACTCACAGGCTTTAATTGACTTATAATAAATGTTATCCCTTCAAAGACACATGGTGCTTTTATTTGCACTAAGTGTTATCTGTTTTTGTCTTATCTTTATTACTCTACCAAATGTAGAAAACAACTTTAATACTTTCAGAAACATTATCTTTTAGCTATTGAAAGAAAAAAAAAGTATTCTGTTTTTAGTGCCCTCTTATAACTTTGTTTCCATGAAAACATGAGAACCAGATACACAGCTGCCTTCAGCTACACGTTTCTCATGTTATACTTTGAACATTTATTTGCTAAAGGAAAACGTTTCATTACATTCAGTCTTCTCTTATTTACTTGCTTCTATCACTTGTTATTAGATTAAACCAAGTGCCTTAATCCAATCATTCCCCTCTGCAAAAGTAAAAAAAGCATATCAAAAGTAAGAAAAAGCATATCATTTTTATTTATATCATGTTCTGTATACTTTTACAACCTGATCCTCACTTCAACAGCTCAAGATTACAGGATGTTATATTAAACATGCTTTTGTCCAGGTTTTCTTCTCTTTTTACATTGCAGTGTCTACATTTCTTTATCTTTTAAACACCTTTATTAAATTATCACTTGTAACGCAGGCAAATTTACATTTATATAAAAGTTATCAAACTGTATTAAGTTCATGTGTACAAACATTATACATCACATACATTGCTATAACATATAGCTTAAGCAACATTAGACAATTTATTCTATTCCTGCCCTTTTTTTAAAACAAGAAACATCTTTATTAAACCTTCACTTACGACACTGGCAATCATACATTTATATAAATGAAAACAAACCACACCGACACAATCCTAGTTGCAAGCATTTTACATCACAAACAATACTGACACACTCCCAGATGCAAACATTATACATCACTTATAATCTACCCAATCATTTTCAAGTCAAACATTGCGTAGCTCATTTAAGTCCTGTCTTCTTTTAAAGAAGAAAGAGATAAAAAGAAGAATGACAAGGGGCACCTGTTTGCATTAGTATCCTCACAAAAATAACTGAAAATGTTTTACTGTATAACATGCAGAATACTGTTAAGAATAAAAATTGTTTTACTTACAGTTACCTCTTTCCTTCCTCTTCCCCTTTCCTTAATGTTCTTCCATACATTAATGACATGAAATAGGACATATGCTTTGGAGTCCCCTACAAGTTTTAACAAAGTCAAAATAGTGCAATATTTCCAGGTTTCTTATTCAGCCATATTTCAAAAATGTGATTCATGCTTTGCAATCTGACATTTATTCATTAACTTCCGAGTTGCTGGTTTTCTTCTTGTTGATCTCCATCTCCCACTCCAGTCTCTGGTTCATTTCCAGCATACTCCTGATTCTTTTAGCCAATTCTAGTGCTTTTCTCTCTCTTTCAAGCATTTTCCTTTAAAACATTGGAAAAGGTTTCACTGGCAAAGTCTCTCTATGAGCTTTATTATCAAAAGAATAAGAAATAGAATCTCTGTCCTGCATAAAAACATGACTCTGATTCTCCAGGAAAAATATTCTGAAGAGAGCTGGATACAGCAGCTTGAATCTCACACTTACCTTTCAACATTCTCTGATTGCTGGAATAAATTTACTCTTTTTCTGCTTGGTCTATAGTGAGTAATCATTTTCCACAAGCACTCTCCTGTCTCTAGTTACAACAGACATCTCAAACTTTGCATTGGGAGCAGTTTCAGGAGGGATCAACATGCAGGGGGTATAGAACACCAAGGATAGATGCAAACATATAAATATCAAGAAGATCCTTACTCTGATCAAGGCACACAACTCTCTAAACCATCTTTTGTCAATGGGACCTATTCAACTGGTTACAGACAGTATCACAGGCATGTGGTATATCAACAAGCAAGGGGAAACCAGGTCATAACCTTTTTGCAGACTAGCTATGTTAGCTTGAAATATAGCTTCACAACACAGTCTTTCTGTACAGGCATCTTACATTCCTTCAGAGCAAAATTGTGTGGTGGACAAGCTGAACTGGACCAGTGCAAACCCACATGAATGGAAACTAGATCAGGGGGTCTTCCTAGATTATGTTAAACACCTTTTATTCAATTATCAGTTGTGACGTAGGCAAAGTTACATTTCTACAAAAGCAATCAAACCATATTAACATGTTCACATTTACCAATATTATACATTACATACATTATTATATGTCATATAATCAAAGCAGCATTACATAATTTATTTAGTTTCTGCCTTCTCTTAAACATCATTCTTCCTCCAGAACATTATTCTGCATGTATTGTTCCCAAAATTACCATTTTTTAATGCAATTTACTCATACCCTTTTCTAAAGATCTCACTACCTCTTTTTTTTATACAAGAATCATCTTTATTTATTAAATTATCGGGGGGTTGGGAGGGTGGCCTAATGGTTAAGGTGTTTGCTTTGCAAACACAAGGTGCAAGGTTAGATTCTCACAAGGTATAATTGGCTAGGCTTAGAATGGCTCGCAAGGACAGTTTGCTTAGTACCAATCTATGAACCTATGAACCTATCACTTATAACATAGGCAATCATACATTTATATAAATGAAAACCAACCATATTGACATAATCCTAGCTATAAGCATTTTACATCACAAAGCATATTGATATAATCCTAGTTGCAAACATTATACATCACTTATAATCTACTCAATCATTGTCAGTCAAACATTACCCAGTTCATTCAAGTCCTGCCTTCTTTTAAACCTCATTCCTTCCCTGTATATATTGTTCCCCACAATTCCCATTTTTTCTTATGTAATTTGCTCCTACACTTTTTTAAAGGTCCCAGTTCCATTTGTTTTATCTCTGTTATTATATTTACTACTTCTAGTACAGCTGGTTTAGACTTTGATTTCCATTTTCTAGTAATTGCTTTTTTTGGCATCCACCATAATTAGACTCAGCAAGGCCTTAATATGTCTAGGCAATTCCAATTCTGTATCACGGCTCAAAAAAATAATTTCCGTAGTTACACCAGTTTGCTTACCCAGTATCTCCATCAGAGTAGTCTGCAGGAAATCTTTAAAGTCTTAACATAAAAAAAAATAAAATAAAATACACCACATTGCTAAACAGTGCAGACTTGCTAGTGTACTTTATTTAACTTAAAATATAAGCGCTTTTGTCTCTTACTATTTTCAGAAACTCCCTCAGGTACAGAAGTTAGTTTAAAAAACTCCCTTTTAAACTTTAAAACCAGTCACATGACCCAATGAAATACATGTTTCCTTTAAAGGTATATGTTCCCAAAAGTTAAAAGAAAGCAAAAGGTGACCGTTTCATGATGAGGACATATTTATCACCATTGATGTAAAGGATTTATATGCTGTAATTCCCAAGGACCTGGGCATGCAATGGTTTACTGAACTGGTAGACTATAATGGACTAACACAGGATACTGTCAGCCTCTTTGAGGATCTTCTCAAACTCATTTTAAACAGTAATTACATAATTTTTGAGAGGAGTAAGTATTTTTTTACAAAAACGTGGAGTGGCTGTGGGTTCACCGTTTGGTTCCTTATTTGCTAATGTGGTAATGGCCCAGTGGGAACAGGGATACTTATTCATCCACCAGTACAATGAATCATTTAGATTATATATCCATTATTTGGACAATATTTTTATTGTATGTTGGGACACTAAATAAAGAGTGGAGGAATTTTTGGACTATATTAATAAAACCACAGGTTTTTGACCTTCTTCCACGATATGCAAATCAGCAAGGTGGCTTACCTTGATGTCGTGTTGGAAAAAGATAAGGATAATAATAAATATAGCTCCTGCATTTACAGGAAAGTTACATATTCTAATGACTTTTTGCATTTCACAAGTGCCAATCCTTTTCATCAAAAAAGAGCAGTCTTCAAAGGACAGATAGGGAGGGTGCCCTACATGATTACCTTGGATTTGCAATTTATGGAAGACTGTATTAACCTCAGGAATATGTTTATAAAAAGAGGGGGAATCTTATTGATAAATTAATACAAGAAGTGGAACAAAAAAGAGAAATGAGATATTTTACCCCAATACTTCAAATGGATGATCCATTCAGAGTGTCTGTAATACAAAACCTACCAAGCCTAAATGATAACAACTGTGAATTTACAAGTTGTTTCATTACTACCTTTAACAATGACTATGATATTTTGAAATGGATTTTGAAAAAGAACTGGGTCATCATGGGTAAGGATACCTAGGTTAGAAATAAGGTGGGTGAACTTCCAAAGGTTATTTATAAGAAAGGCACTACTTTTAGAAATATATTTGAAAAAACTTTAGACCAAAATACAACGCTGAGCCCTTCTATGAGAAAATGTGGTTGCTGCCATTTCTGTAAGTATATTAAAACAGGCAAATATACCATCCAAGGCAAGAAATATACCATGCAATGGAGATACGACTGGTGTGGTAAAGTGTGCCTTGTGCCAAACATTGTTCTAGGTTTTATACTGGCAAAACTGAATGCAAACTCCGGGAGTGAATGTATGAACATGAGTATGACATCCAGAAAAATAAACTAATGCGTTGTATAAACATATTCATATACATGGTTCCTATTACATGATCGGATTGTTGAAACTTCGAATATAATAAGGTCGGACCCATATGTTCGAAGTTTCAACAATTCAAACATCTAAAATAAAAAAAAGAACAAAACCCAACTGTTGTGAGCAGGGAGGTAAGCCCCCCTGCACCCCCCACGTGGGGGGCTGTGACCCTCCCCCGCTCTTTAAATATACCAACTCCGAGATCGCACTATAGTGCAGAAAGGGAATATTTCCCTTTACTGCACTGTAGTGCAATCTCAGAGTTGGTATATTTAAAGAGCAGGGGGGTTGAGGGGTGCAACACCCCATGTGGGGGGCTTACAACCATCAGATATTTTTTGTCTTTTCTTTTTTTTACTGATTCAAACTTTTACAAATTCGAACATATGGGTTCGACCATATGGCGTTCAAACTTATAAAAGTTCGATTATGTAATATGAACTCTCATGTACAGCCAAGGCATCATTTTAAAGTTTGTTGTAACTGAAAGGGTGGTTAGGAATATTCAAGGGGGTCCATGGTCAATCATTTTAAAAAAAAGGGAATTATTTTTGAAGTTGCATAAGAATGCCTGCAATAGGCCCGGGTTGAAAGAACATTGTTCTATTAACCCTATACTTAAATTGAAGGGACTAACCAGGTAGTCTTGACTTCACCAACACTTAACAGGTTGCTTACAAATTTATCTGTGTAAGTAACTTAAGAATTATGGGTATGTTGGTTAACTTGTTCAACTGTGTGTCGTGCTATATTCTTTAAAAAAACAGCAACAGATAAGGCACCACAGACTGAGAAAAACAAAAAAGCAGCTTGATGGAGAAAACACAGGTTTAATTATAAAATAATCCTTAAAAAACAGCAGTACATGATTTCGTCCCGCCAACAATACCAAAACTTCATCAGATACATTCAAAAAAACTAAACACACCCTTAAATAGGATAAAATCAAATCCCAAATTCAAACAAATACACACCCCTTCTCAAAAGCCAATCGATGGTTAGCCTCATGACACACCCCCCGCACACAGTCTTCACTCGCAAAAGCTAACGAGCTACCAAATGGAGTAGATTTCAGGAAGAATGTGAAATAATGAAAAAGATGTTTGTTAACAGAGGTTATCCCTTATGGTTATTAGATGAGCTTCTCAGTGAAGTAATGCATAAAAGAGAATTTGGACATTTTACACCATTACTCAATGATGCCCTTCCCCAATGGATTACACCTAAAGAATCCGCTGTTACTTTTAATGATGGAGTTTTAAATTTAGAGAGAAGTAATCTCAATGTAACTAGGAATTTTAATAGAGCTTTTATAACTACCTTTTGTTCTGATAGTAATGTTTTAAAATAAATTATAACAAAAATTGGAATATTCTAATGGATGACAGCCTCATTAGAGAAAAAATGGGGGAGAAACCTGTCATAGTATATAGAAAAGGTTGTAACTTAAAGCAGCTGATAGAGCATATTAAAACGAATAAAAATGCAGGTTATATGAGAAAATTTGAAGCTTGCACTTTCTGCAAACACATTTTAGATGTCGGACAAGTTGCTATTAATAATATGAACATTATTATTTATGGTAAATATGATTGTAACTCTATGAAAGTAGTGTATTGAGCTCTGTCAGTCTTGCCCATGTTTTTATGTAGGCAAGACAGAGCGCAAGTTTAAATGTAGAATTAGTGAACATTTAAGTGACATACGTAATAACAAAATAACAAATGCGTTGGCTAGACATATTAATGCCTACAAAGAGCATTATTTTAAGTTTATTGTGTTGGATTCTTTGAAACAACAGGTAGAGATGTTGCATGGCCGCTCCTGCTTGAAAAAGCTGAACTCTACTGGCAACTGCGACTTGGAGCACAGATTTGGCCAGGTTTAAATGAAGCAGACTCTTTGGTATGTCTGCTAAAATTAAAAGCTTGCATGAGATAGATCCTATTTAGTATTTGCAACATGTTTACTTATATTGAATATAAAATGCTTCAATGAACTGTGTTTAGCTACATTATATACGCAAGTCTGAAACAAGTAGCTTTTGCGAGTGAAGACTGTGTGTGTGGGGGGGGTGTCATGAGGCTAACCATCGATTGGCGTTTGAGAAGGGGTGTGTATTTTATTTGAATTTGTGATTGGATTTTGTCCTATTTAAGGGTGTGTTTAGTATTTTTGAATGTATCTGATGAAGTTCCGGTATTGTTGGTGGGACGAAATCCTGTACTGCTGTTTTTTAAGGATTATTTTATAATTAAACCTGCATTTTCTCCATCAAGCTGCTTTTTTTGTTTTTCTCGTGCAATCTTCTTTACAAATTTATTTAACCACTTGTTGACAGCATGTTAATATATAAATGGTATAAGATGCTATATGGACAATTAATAATTGAAGATGATATTTTTAAACTTCAGCACACTCGTGTTATGGTCATCTTTTACTTTCTTTTAACTTTTGGGAACATATACCTTTAAAGGAAGAATTTATTTAATTGGATCATGTGATTATTTTTAAAGTTTAAAAGGGCAGTTTTTTTTAAACTAACTTCTGCCCTCCGGAGAGGATTCTTAAAATAGTAAAAGGCAAAAGTGTTTATATTTTGAGTTAAATAAACTGATCTAGCAATTCTATTTTGTTTGTCAACGCAGTTTTTTTTTGTTATAAGTTTATAGATCTGTTTGACTTTAAACTCTGCCAACTCATTACACTTCCATAAAATATTTTCCAGTTACCTCTTTCTTCCCCATCATTCCTCCAATATTTGATGTCTACCTGAGGAAAAATTTTCTGGAGTCTACTGGGGGTATAAAAATGTCTATGTAAACATCTCCAAGCAAAAATCCTAAATCTTCTAGATTTTGTTGCATATTTGGGAGACATACATATATTCCTCTATTGTTTCTTTGTGAACTGCTTATCCAGTCTCTCTTCCCAATCTTTTCTAACCTTCTCTGATAGATTCTTATAGTTATCATGCAATATTTTATATGCTGTACTAATTATTCCTTTTTACCGGCAGCTTTTGTTCTAGATCCTACTAGAAACTCTACGGGTCTATAGTATATCACTGAAAGCTTAAAAAAGCAAACAATGAATAATTGACCCCAAGTAAGCGAAAGGTTGCAATCTCGGAAGTTCAGAACAATGATTTTTTTTCCAAGGGAAAAAAATCACTGTTCCAAAAAAAGAAAAATAAATTGAAAGAATACATAAAGTTGGGGGCTTCACCCCCCCACCCCCCTACTTAAATTTACCAACTCCGAGATCACACTACAGTGCCGAAAATGGCAAAGTCACAGAAGCGGTCAAGCAAATTCTTTCCCTGGGAAAGAATTTGCTTAAAAGCCTCTTTGCTATTTTGCCTTTTCATTGTTTTAAGTTCGACCAAGACGCATTCGATAGAATGCGTCTTCGGTCATCTAATAGGAACCCATACATTACTAGTGCTTGTCTTTCATTTAGGACCCCCTCTATTTCTTTCTCTTTACCTATACTCTGATATCAATCCTTGATAAGGAAGACAATCTCAACTGCAGTCCAAATAAATTATTGCCGTCTTCACATTCTATTACCTTTGCCTCTGTAGTTATTTGCTCCCAGTACCTTGGTTCCTTTGCCAGTTTTCTCCATTAAATTCCAGCCCCTCTTGCCTATTGTCTGAATCCCTAATTGCATTCATCCCTATCAGCAGAATCTCCTGTCTCCATTCCCGTTTTGACTTAATTCTTAGACTACTTTCTGCTACTTTATGAATATAATATGCTGTGTAATTATTGTTATTTCCTTTAAAGATCTGCATCCAAAATCCCAGTGTCTCATGGTTTCTTGAGCTTTCACCTTGTTTCATTATCAGAACTTTGAATTATAGATTTCTGTTTGTGCTGTGTATAGGAGCCTTATCTGTATAGCTCTGAAATATCCCTTCAAATTGGGTAATCCCAATCCGCCCTGTTCTATTGGAAGACTCATCTTATCCCACTTGACTCTTGCCACATTCCCCTCCCAGATAATATCTTTCAGCTTTTTATTAATTTCTGTCCACTGCTTCTCCTCTGGTTGATAAAAATATGCCTGACCTGTGTATAAGAGTAAAGGCACTAAAAACAATTTAACTGCCTGTATCTTACTATTCATATCCATATAAAAGAGCTTCCCATTTCTCAGTTTTTGGATTATCTTTTTAGTCTTTTCTTATATGTCCTTAGCTGAGTCACTGGAATCATTTTTAATCTATACTCCTAAATACTTCATTTTATTATGTCACCATAAATATGGATATTGCTGAACCAATTAGTGTCTAGGTACATAATTTACCTATATTGCCGTTGTTTTAGCTTCATTAATTTTATATCCTGAAAAGGTTTGAAGTTGTCTCAAAATGTTCCACAACACTCTAATGTCATTTTCTGTTTTTTTTTCAGGTATAAAATGATATCTTCAAACAGAACCAGCTTTTCTTGACTAGCATACCAATTATAACCTTGAATTTCTGAGTCCTTTATTTTCTTTGTCAATGGTTCTAAATGTAATGCAAATAACAAAGGGGAAAGAGGACACCCCTGCCTGGTTCCTCTGCTCAAGCAGAAATTATCAGAGAGGACCCCACCCACTTTATTTTTCACCTCTGATCCCTCATATATCCTTCTAATCAACCTTATAATTTTATCAAGGAATGCAAATGCTTCCATTGCCTTGCTCATAAAGTCCCAGATTACTCTGTTAAATGCTTTCTCTGCATCAAGACCCAGCAACAAAAGTGGCATTTTCTTATACTCTGCTTCTCTCTGGTTCTTAGTCTGTTAATTATTGTCAAATGTTTGCCTCCGCTCCTCAAAACCACATTGATCCATATGTATCAATGTTGGCATTACTTTTGCCATTCTTTTAGCCATTATAGGCATAAACAGATTATAATCATGGCTTAGTATTGAAATGGGCCTGTATGAAGGTGTATCTGATGGGTCTTTACCCTCTTTAGGTATTACAGCTACCACCACTTTCTTCCAGGATGTTGCCACTTCTCCTCCTAAAATACTGTTAAACAAAACTTTCCAGATCTTTATCAGTTTTTCCCTCCATCTGTTCCTCGGGACTTTCCTGTGTATTAGTTATACATCACCATTTTTATCTCATCTCCTGCTTTCCTACCTGTTAGTAATTGAGCTTCCTCTACCTCTAACCTTGGCATATTTAATTCTTCCATAAAATTTCCATTTGCACTTTTTCTTGATTTCTGTATTTCTCTGCTTTATACTGATTTTCATAGAATTTAAGAAATATTTCTAATACCTTTACAGGATCTTCCTTGTTATAGGCTCCCTAAGCTTGACAACAGCCCTTTCCAATTTCTGAGTCATTGTGCTAAAAGTTTTTGTGCTGTAGAGTTATTATCAAAAAACAGTCGCTTAACTGCAATATTTCTAAAGTCATGCAAATTATTGAGGAAAACACTTATTTTCTGTTTAGCATTCTGCACTTGATCCTCATCTTGTTCTTTAAGATTCCCCCTATTCTACAATACTTTAACATTTGTTAGCCCCTCTAAATAATGGTTACTACTTCTTAACCATATCTCCCTTTGTTTTATTTCTACCCTATTTTAAACTTCACTTTAATTTCATCCCACTCCTTAGCTATATTTTCAGAAGAAATTTCTATTTTCTCTAATAGATCCTGAATAATTTCCACTACCTATTCATTAAATTCCCCTCCTTTGAACAGATAGGTCAGAAAGCACCAGTGTCTCATTTTTATAACATTACCTTGAATTTTTATTTTAGTTATTATTGGCACATCTGTCTAGACTAGCCCTGTTTTTGTATCTTGGGTTATAATATGTAAATTCACTCTGAACTCCCAGTACTGAATTCACACCTTCCATGCCAAATATTTTCATAAATTTCTTCAAATGTTCTACCCTCCTTTGTTATATTGTCCCTTCTGGGCCCCCCAGGCACATCTTCAGTGCTGCAAATCAAATTACAGCCTCCACTAGAAAAAGCTCACACAGACTCTGCTACACTTTGCTGTGAGGAAAAGGTTAGTTTGTTTTTTATTTGTTGTATTACTTTATTGCCTTTTTCTATTTTGAATACTGTGATTTGTTTTATTTACCTTCTGTTTTACTTGTATTCTGCTTTTAACTGCATATTAAAACTTGAAAAAAGACCACAGCTCTGTCTCTTGTGAGTCAGGCAGAAATTAGTACAGGTCAATAGAACAGGTCAGTTAAGGTTAATCATCTGTGAACTGAGGGGTGGAGCTAGGAACTAAACCTTCTATTTAAGGGGTAAAATAAAACATTTCAGAGCTTTGTTGCAAGTTGTGCGTCAGGGCTGGCAACTCGGTACGTAAAAATCAACTGCCAATCATTAGCGGACCGGAGTTCCACTGTGGTGACCCCTAACCGGGAAAAGCCGAAAGATACAACAACTAGAAAGGCTCACCCAGACTCTGCTACACTTTGCTGTGAGGGAAAGGTTAGTTTGCTTTTTATTTGTTATATTACTTCATTGCCTTTTTCTATTTTGAATGCTGCAGTTTGTTTTAGTTACCTTGTGTTTACTGCATATTAAAACTTGGAAAGATACCACAGCTCTGTCTCTTGTGAATCAGGCAGAAATTAATACAGGTCAATAGAACAGGTCAGTTAAGGTTAATCATCTGTGAACTGAGGGGTGAAGCTAGGAACTAAAACTTCTATTTAAGGGGTAAAATAAAACATTTCAGAGCTTTACTAAAAAGGATCACCCAGATTCTGCTACACTTTGCTGTGAGGGAAAGGTTAGTTTGCTTTTTATTTGTTGTATTACTTTATTGCCTTTTTCTATTTTGAATAATGTGATTTGTTTTATTTACCTTGTGTTTTACTTGTATTCTGCTTTCAACTGCATATTAAAACTTGAAAAGAGACCACAGATCTGTCTCTTGTGAGTCAGGCAGAAAAATGTTCCCCACCCTCCTACCTGGTTACTATAGGGTTCTTAAACACCACAGTCTTTCTATTTGCCTTTCCCTTATGTTAATTTGACTATATATCTCATTTTCTCTCTGTTTTTACTGCCTTGGTTGAGTAAGCACAAAGTTATCATTTTGTGAAATCACTCCCCTTCAACTATTTAAATTTATTGGCCATCCTACTGTATTCCATAGTACCAGAATACAAAAGTGACCACCCCCTTTCAATTAAAATTGCTGTTTTAAAAATAGTGACTCTCCACTAAAACTTAACTTTTTAGACAGGTAAAACTTAAGTTACCTACTTTCACATCTAACTCCTCTAGTGCAAACTGCAGTGTTTAGGATAAACCATTTTTGTTCATCTTACCTTTAAGCATCCATGTAACTAGCACTTGGTTTAAAACCTGCTGGAAAGCACTAGGAAGTCTTAAATTGATACAAGCACTAACTCTCCTTGTTGTTGTTGTATCTTTCGGCTTTTCCCGGTTAGGGGACGCCACAGCGGAACTCCAGTCCGCTAATGATTGGCAGTAGATTTTTACGTACCGACTTGCCAGGCCTGATGCACAATCTTCAACGAAGGTACACCCATTCATGCATGTCTCCACACAGAAGACGCTTTAGCTGAGAATCGAACAGGACAACGTCATACTGTGAGGCGACAACGCTACCGCAGCACCACCACCGCAGCTACCACTAACTCTCCTTGTTAATAAGGAAAAATTAATTGTAGGCACTAAACAGCCTATAATTGTAAAGTACTTTGCAAAGGTAAGGGAAAACAGCTGTTGTACTTTACAAAATAAAAAAAAAAAAAGCACCAAACCAGGCATGTCCAAGGGTCAGCTTCCAGTGATTTCTCCTGTCTACCTGGTTAATCTAGGCATACTGGGGCAATGCAGCAGTTGCCTCATGTACACAGACAACCATCTCCTCCTACCACCCAACACTACAACCTGCGAGAGATGCACTTACATAGCCAAACTGGAAGCAAAGCTCTCTCCACCCAAGATTGTGCTAGACAGTCAAGAGGAGAAGGTTAACACCCACACTACACCTCAAGCAACACATAGTCCTTCTAAACCCACACCACCAACACCCACACATAGCAACACTAACCCCACATATGTGGAGGCCCTTAACATTAACCTGCCCAAGCAACAAGGACCTCTGAAGCTGAAATGCAAACAAACACCAATCACAACCAAAGTGTCACATAGCTCACAGCACCAGTGTGCCACCCAACAACAGCCCCTAAGGCAAAACAACGTACCCAACACTTTAGTCATAGGTGACTCTATAGTCAAGCACACTGATGTCCCACTCACCAGGCTGAACAAGGAGAAAATTACAGTCAGCTGCCTGTCGGGTGCCAGGATCTGCCACATAACACATGCACTCAAGTCACTCCACAACAAGTACAAATATGACTCTGTCATTGTCCATGTTGGAGTGAATGACTTGAGACATACCTCCCTGGACTACATGAAAAGAGACATGGAAGAGCTCTCAGATCATGTGGCCCAGGCAGGTATGACCCTAGCCCTGAGTAGCATCCTGCCTTTGCCCAGAATGATATCACAGTATAAGGTCAAAATGATTGATTTCAACAATTGGCTAAGCTTCTGGTGTCATTCAAAGGGGATCAAGCATCTGTCTGCCTGGGATGACATGATCGACAGACCATGATGCTTTGCCAGAGATGGTCTGCACCTGTCACCCCTGGGATTCAGGTTACTGGCTAAGGCTCTTGCCACCCCTACAGTGCCTTTTTTAGACAAAGTTCAAAGGACAAAACCACCACTGTAACAGGTACAAGCATGCAAAATCTGAAGGTAATACTACTCAATGCTAGAAGTCTAAACCTCAAAATGAACTCCCTCGAGGCACTCCTAAAAATGGAGAACATCGATATCTGTGCAGTAACTGAGACCTGGTTCAAGAATTCAGAGAGCACCCCTGCAATACCAGGCTATAACTCTTACCACACTTTTCGGCCACCAAACCAGGACTGAAACACTAAAGGTGGAGGAGTGTCAGTATTCACCAAGAATATTCACACCTCCAGGCTAGTTGACCAACACAATGCGTCTGAAATTCTCCAGGTGCAACCAACACTAGGTAAGACTGAAATAAAAATTGTAGCTTGCTACAGATCCCTCACCATGCCCCAAGGTTCTCACTACACCTTTCTAAACATACTGGAAAATATTAAGATACAACCAAACACCCTAATACTGGGTGATTTCAACTACCCTACCATTAACTGGGAAAACTATTCGTGTACCAACACCTTTGCCCAACGGTTCTTGGAATTCAAAAATTCCAATGCCTTGGATCAACTAATCCTTAGTCCCACCAGGGTCTCCAATATCCTAGACCTGGTCATTACTAATATGGGAAATGGATACTCCACACCTATGGTCATTCCCTCGTTGGTCAGGTCTGACCATAAGCTAATAACCCTTGACATCCACATCCCACCCCCACCCCCCCAGTAAGGAAACCTCCGTAAAAAACTTCTGTAAAGCCAACTTCATGCTACTGAAGTCAGAAGTGACAAACGTCATAACACCCATGCAGACAGGATCTGAAAGTTCGATGAATCCTACACTAAGGCACTGTATGAGCACATCCACTTGTGCATGAATCATGCCATCCCCAATAGAACCAAGATGCTGTCCTCCAAAAAAAAGGAAGCCAATCTGGTGGTCCCTTGCCATAAACAAACTTTACAACAAAAGGAAGAAACTGTTGCAGAAAAGAGGAAAATCCCAGGATGCAAAAAACTCCCTTACCAGCCCCAGTAAGAAGCTAAGATCCCTCATAAAATCCTCCAAAGCTAGTTATGAAAATAAAATTGCCAAAGATTACAAAGACAACCACAAGGCATTCTATAGCTATGTCAAGAATCTAAATGGCAATGCTCAGGTCTGCTCTGAGCTACAACAGAATGGCACTGATCCCAAGGATATTGCCAATATCCTGGCAGATCGATTCAGTGCAAACTTCACCCCCCTCTCTCCCCCTACAGGGCCCATGTCAATACCGAATGATTGCCAAATTCCAGTAATAACGGTCTCACAGGTAAAAAACGCACTCTCCAAAGCTAAGAATACAGCATCCATGGGACCAGACGACATCCCAGGCTGTGTACTACATGAACTACAAAATGAACTGGCACCTCACCTAAGTGTCATGTTTAATCATAGCCTCATCTCAGGCTTCGTGCCCACTAAGTGGCGCACATCCACAGTTATCCCACTCCACAAGGGAGGATCAACCTTGGATCCCGGGAATTATCACTCCATCAGTCTGATGAGCCTGATCTACCAGGCCATGGAACGTATTATCATGGAACGTATAAACAAAGACATTGGCAACCTTCAAACATTGGACCCCACACAGTTTGGGTTTGTGAAGGACCAATCTTGTCTCCTGAACCTGATTGACTTCTTTGAATCAGTCTCCAGAGCCATGGACAAGGGTAAGGTGGTCAACACAGTCTATCTGGACCTCGCCAAGGCCTTTGACACCATCCCCCACTCTGGAATCATAGATAAACTTACTAAGCTGGGCATTAATCCCTATGTCACTCAATGGGTTGCCAACTGGCTTACTGACAGAACCCACACTGTAAAAGTAGCCGACTCCAAATCCAACTCCAGACAAATGACAAGTAGAGTACCTCAGGGTTTAGTCCTGGGACCGCTCTTGTTTGGCATCTACTTTTCTGAAGTACAGGCCAACACTAAGGGACTCTGGCTAACAAAGTTTGCAGATGACTGCAAACTGGGAGCCATTATTGAATCCCCAAATGATGTGGATATTCTACAAAAGGGCCTTACAGAAACAGATGCTTGGAGCCAGAGCCATGGGCTCAAGCTCAATGCCAAGAAATGTATAGTTATCCAATTTGGGAAAAAAACATGTACCTGTGAATTACCACATAGGTGGCAGTACACTAAACACCGAAAGTGTGATAAGAGACTTAAGGACACGGACGGACAGCGGTCTCACCTTCGATAACCACATCGCCACAACAGTCAGGAAATCCTTCTGTGTGGCACACCTCATCACTAAGGACTTTTCATCTGGAAAAAAGGAGGTCGTTGTCCCACTGTACTCATCCCTCATTAGACCCATTATAGAATACAACGCCACGTTTGGTATGTACCTCTCAAGACATTTGCAACTGGAAAGGCCGCAGAAATACCTCACTAAAAGAATCACAGGCCTAAAGCAGATTCCCTATGCTGACCATCTAAAAAAACTCCACCTATACTCTGTCGAATATCATCTACTCAGAGGCGATCTCTGCTTAACATACAAGGCCATGTCAAACCCAGTGCTGTTGGACATGCTACACTTAAAGAAATCCCAATCCCTCAGAGACACACGCTCCAGGGATCTAAACCTTGTCATCACAATGAACAAAACATGCTGAAATGATAGGTTCCTGACCCAGAGACTCCCCAGACTCTGGAATAGACTACCTATACATGTCAAGCAGAGTGCCTCTTTGGCCCTCTTCAAAAGGAACCTTGATGATTGGATGGGAGATAGGAAATTCACCCCGGGGAACACGTCAGTCACCCTGCTAGACAGGGGTCCAGGGAAGTAAATACTGTGGGAAGAAATAGCCAGGGAATTGTTATGGCTAGGCTTGTATAGGCCCTAGGTTTGATAGCCTAGTACCAACCTATGAACATATAAGTAATATTCCTTGCTGCAAGCTCATTATTTCTCCCAGAATTTTCTTAAACTCCATTATAGCAGTTTTCGGTGGAATATAAGTACATACCAATGTAATCCTCCTCCCTTGCCAGTAGCCCCTTAGTACTGCAGATCTACCATTATTATCTTTTTATCCTCTTCTACCACTATTGCAACTCCTCTTGCAATTAATATAAGTACTTATGTTTTTTTTTGTCCCAGGTATTCAACTGAAAAACCATCCTGAAAGCCTTGCCTTCTCAAATTCACATGTGCATTTCTTTCCTGAAGCATAGCTATCTGCATTCTATATTCTTTATTATAGTTCACTACTCTTTCTTTTTTTTTTATATTTACATGTGAGACCATTGACATTTAAAGACATTACAGAAAGTATAGTTGTATGAAAAAGTTATTATTCCCACCTTTTATGTATAACAGGTTTTTTATTAAATGTCCAGTTCCTAGGTTTTGTGTTACATGCATACACTGTTTGGCAGGTTGAACCTTTATATAGTTGTTTCTTGCCATATCCATTTTAGCCTATGTCACATCATACAAAACTTTTTGTTTTATTAAAAGCCTCAAAAAATACCCCAATACCCCCTAAAACATATTAACCTAATACTAATACACAAATACATGCACATCTTCAGATATTGACATTGCCTCTCCTAATAGGAACAAATGTCCGAAAATGACAGCCATAATCATAGACTTGAGTTTACCTAAAAGAAAGTTTATCCATGCTAAGATGCATGATGCAGCCTGTGCATCTACGAATTGCTGTTTGGTTTTGTCTTATCTTTATAGCTCTTGTGAGGATAGCCCAGCCACTGCCACCAATTAATATGTGATGCCCGTACCCTGGCTCAGCAATCAAGGAGCCTCATTCCTCACCAATAACACCAGAGAGGGCATCTCATATATGAGGAAAGGATAACAAATACATACAGTAAAGTGCAATTTCCCTTAAGAGCACACACAGATCACAGTCAGACTGGGGCTTGTCGCTCCTTTGCTCTCCAGGTCCCCAGTAAGACTCCGCACTGGCACAACTATAGGGTCCAGATCTTAGCCTAGCTGGGCAAGCTAAAATCTCCAGCACCCTCTCTGTCCAACCTGTGCTTCGTGTCCCTGCCCAAGTAGCTGACACACACACACACACACACACACACACACACACACACACACACACACACACACACACACACACACACACACACAATCACTTTGAGATAAGAGTTTACACAACCACACAGACACTTCTGGGAAAGGCTGGTACAGTTTCTCGAGCTGTGCCCCTTTTATGCATACTATATGGTAGTAATTACTGCCACCACCCAGCTAATATTTATCAGCTATGCAAAGGCCCTTAAAAGTTGTCCAGTTATTACTGTGCAATATTATTATTCAGTTGGCAGATGTGGGTAAACTGTCAAGCTTATTTGGAGCGACTTGGACAGTAAACTCTATAAATATAAAATGTACTCTAGAGCTTAACTTATCTCTTCACAAACCAGCCACAGTTAAAAGGTTTTAAAATATTTAATAATAAATAATTAAAACCACAAGACAATACTTTCTACTACACAGTCAGTGTTAGTCAAGAGTTCAGAGATCACACAGAAATACTTAAAATAATTCAGTAGTACAGTTCTGACATAACAGAAAAACACTTAGTCTAATCTTTCTATCTTCTAACTATCCCTAAAAGAAAACCCAAGTCTAAGATAACATACACAAGAAAACAGGCAGAGTGCTGTAAGTTGGATGGTCAAGACAAAAATGCTTAATGCCTTATGATTCTCTCTGTTTAAATTGCTATTGCAGTTCTGATAAACATTACATCATATTTTACACTTTCCTGGAGATCCCAGGCTACACATTAACTGTATTTACATTCTTAACATTTCCCTTTTGTTATCTCGCAGCTGGCCAGGAACAAAGCAAAAAAATAAATTTGCATGTTTAAATCTAGCAATTTAACTCTTGGTTAAAACAATAGAAATAATTTCTTCATCTAGACTTTTTGTCACCACATGCTTTACTTTGGTCAGTAGAGTGCACTGTTGTCGCACTTATTTCCAGTTCCACATGTAACAGTATTTCTTTACATTTAAGGCAACAAGGCTGTAGTTTACATTCATATTTACAAATGACAGAATTTTCTGCAAAATTCTATCTGGCCAGGCTGGCAGCCTTCACCCTTCTCTACCAGTCTTCACACCCCCTCCCCCCAGAGAACTCAAGCTTGTTTTTCAAGTGACCCTTGAGAAACGCCAATTGAGAGGGTCAGGTCTATCTGAGTATACCTACCCCTTTCCCTGTCTTGAGAACCCATCTGCATTGGCATTGCTAACCCCACTGCAGTGCTGCACTGACATATCATATGCTTGCAACCCTAGGGTCCATCTTAGCAACTTGTCATTTTGCTGGCTGGCTCGGTTTAACCATGTTAGGGGGTTGTGATCTGTCATAACAGTGAATTTCCTTCCATACAGATAAGGCTGAAATTTCTGCAATGCCCACACTATCACTAGACATTCCTTTTCTACAGCTGCATAACATTCCTCCCTGGGTTGGAGCCTACTACTGAGATAAACCACTGGGGGCTCTTCCCCTTCTGAAGAAATCTGGCTAAGTACAGCCCCCACCCCATGGTTTGAGGCATCCACCTGCACAACAAATTATTTGCTGTAATCTGGACTGGCTAACAAAGGGGGTCCTCCCAAAGCTTCTTTAGGCTTCTGGAATGCCTGCTCACATGCTGGGATCCACACTTCCTTATCTGGCCTGTTCTTCCTTGTCAGGTCTGTGAGGGGAGCAGCTATGGTACTATAACTGAGGATGAACTTTCTGTAGTACCCTGCTGTCCCTAAAAATGCCTTCACCTGCTTTTTAGTAACAGGTGCAGGTCATGCCTGAATGGATCCCACTTTGGCAGGTTCTGGCCTTATCTTACCACTCCCCATTCTATGTCCTAGGTAGGAGGCCTGTGCCATACCCACCTGACATTGCTCAGCTTAATGGTCAACCCTGCCCTCCATAGTCTGCCCAGCACCTCTCTGAAATGCTGAAGGTGCTCTGGCCAGGAATGGCTGTAGATGGCAATATCATCTAGGTAAGCAAGGGCAAACCCTCCTGCTCCTGCTAGGATATGATCTACCAGCCTCTGGAAAGTCGCTGGGGCATTCTTCATCCCAAAGGGCATCTTTATGAACTCATAGAGGTCACAAAGGCTGACTTCTGTCTAGTACTGGGAGTCAAGGGCAGCTGCCAGTAACCCATGGTAAGATCAATGGTTGTAAGTTACTTAGCCCCACCCAGCTGCTCTAGGGCCTAATCTGTCCTAGGCATGGGGTAAGCATCTGACTCTGTGTGACTATTTAGTTTCCTGTAGTCCACACAGACCTGGTGCTGCCATCCTTCTTTGGCACCAGCACCACTGGGGAGGCCCAGAGACTGTTGGACTCTTGAATCACCCCTAGTTCCAACATCTCCTGTACCTCCTCCTTAAGGGTCTGTCTGACTCTCTCAGGCACCCTATAAGGGGCCTGCCTAATAGGCCTTTGGGGTCCTGTATCCACCTGGTGCTGCACCAGGTGGGTGTACCCTGGTTTCCCAGTGAGCATGTCCCCAAATTCCTGCAACACTGCTCAGATTTCTCGAACTTGGGTAGCTGCTGGGACATTGCTACCTCTTCCACTGAGGTGTCAGCCCGAGCCTCACTGAGGAGATCTGTCCCCAGATCTCCCTCCAACTCCTCCTGCAATCCACTGCAAATGCTCAGCACAAGGGCCTCCCTATCATGGTAAGGTTTCATCATGTTAACATGGTACAATTTGTGCCCCTGCTGTCTGCCTCGCAGTTCCACTATGTATTTAACATCACTTACCTTTCTTACCACCTTGTAGGGTCCCTTCCAAGCTGCTTGCAGCTTGTTGTGTCTGACAGGAATGAGAACCATTACCTGCTGCCCCACAGCATACTCTCTAGCTCAAGCATTCCTGTCATACCACATCTTTTTCTGTTGTTGGGCTTCTGCCAGGCTCTCCTGGGCCAAGCCGATGAGTTCCCTGAGCCTTGTTCTGAAGTTTAGGACATCTGCCACAACAGACTCCTTCTGAGACTCACACTCACCTTCTCACTCATCTTGAATTAAATCCCGATGTCCCCTCACCCTATGCTCATACAGCAACTCAAAGGGTGAAAAACCTGTGGATTCCTGGGGAACCTCTCTGTACGCAAACAAAAGATGGGGCAAATAGTTGTCCCACTCCCTCTTAAACTAATCTACAAATGCCCGTAGCATGGACTTGATTGTAGAGTTTAACCTCTCAACAAGACCATTACTCTGGGGATGGTAGGGGGTGGTCTTTATGTGCTTCACCCCAGAGGACTTCCACAGACAAGCTAGCAGGTCTGACATGAAATTGGCACCTCTGTCAGTCAGTATTTCTTTTGGGAAACCTACCCTTTTGAAAATCTCTAACAAAGCATTTGCCACCTTCTCTGCCTCAATGGAGGACAAAGCCACTGCCTCAGAGTATCGTGTAGCATAATCCACTACCACTAGGATGTACTTTTTCCCTGTGGAACTTGGGGTACTCAGAGGACCCACAATATCCATAGCTACCCTCTAAAATGGCTCCTCAATCACAGGCAAAAGCATCAAAGGAGCTCTCTCCTTGTTCCCTGCCTTGCCTACCTTTTGGCACTGCTCACAGGTCCTGCAGTACCCTGTTACATCTCTGGAAATTCCAGGCCAATAGAAGTTCTGCATAATACGCCTCTGTATACGTTTTATGCCCATATAACCTGCAAAGGGAATATCATGGGCTATGGCTAGAAGTGCCAGACTGTAAGCTCTAGGCACTATCAACTGCTGTACTCTCTCCCCTTCTAGCCCTCCCTCAGGGGTCCACTCTCTGTATAGTAACCCTTTCTCCCAGTATACAGATCCTCCCTTCCCTTGAGAATCAGGTACCTCCCTAGCTACCTGCCTCAGCCTTGCAATATAGGGTCTGAGAGCTGAGCCTGTCTCAACTCTCTCCTTGTAACTCTTCCCAGCTCCCCTTCCACAGGAAGTCTGGCATCCTCTGACAGTGGTGCCTCACTGTCAGCCTGAGTACTACTACTCACCTCTACCTTTGCAGTCGCTCTGTCCAAGAGAACACCAGTACTCACAAGCAGCTGTGGCTCACCTTCAGTCTCACTGCTACAGAGTAGCTCCCTCCCTGAAGTAACCACCTCAGCAGTCCTGGCTGCAAGTATGCAGTCTGTCTGGGTCTCCCCCAGGTTACCAGACCCACATGCTTGTCTCCTAGCCTGATTGCATGTAAATGCATAAGTACATGGTACTGCTTCATCCAAATTCTTTCCTCTCAGGACATCTGCAGGATGGTAGTTTTAATACCCCTGTTGTCTCAAGACAACCTACTATTGGCATTTTGTCTTTCCTACTTAATGGCTCCCTCACCTTTGGTTCCCCACCTTGCCTCTGTGGACATCTGTATGCCACATGGCCCCACTGGTTGCATTCAAAACGTTTAACCCTAGCTTCTGGATGTGTACCTGGACTAGTGGCTTCCCCTGCTACTGGCAGATTCTGTTGTGGCAGTCTGTGCTGCCCACCATGGGTTCCTTTAGACCCATGAGCAGTACTGGGGGTCCCTTTCCTGTGCAGGCCTGCCCTGCTTGCCAGGTATAGGTCTCCCTTCTTCCCCAACTCATCTGAAGTAGTACATTGTCTATCAGCTAACCAGATCGTCATGTCCTCAGGCAAAGTGCTAAGGGCTTGTTCCCTCACCAAAAGGTCTGCCAACCCTTCAAAAGTGGTGACCTGACATCCACTCACCCACCTATGGAAATAAGTGCTCAGTTCAACAACATCTTCACACACACTTTCCTCTGCCTTTTGTCTATGCTCAGAAAACTTTTTCCTATACATTTCAGGTGTTAGTTTAAACAGTTCTAAAAGACGTTTCTTAACACCAGTATAATCAAAACATGCAACGTCAGACATTTTAGATAAAACCGTTACAGCTTTACCATGGACTAAGGGGGTCAGGAATCATACCAAGAGCCCTTGTTCAACTTCATACTGTTTACATACCCTCTCAAACATATGAATGAAACTATCAAAATTATCCCGCCTCTTTAAACTGCGGAAGAAATTTACTGACCTTTTGTGCTTCTGAATTACAGTTACTCCCTTCCACACAACTTCCATGACTCTGGCAAAGAGTCAGCATCTCCTTCTCATGCTGCCTGTGCCTGTCTTGTTCCTCAGCTTGCAGACATAACATTTTCTCATTCTCCTCAGCCTGCAAACGTCGCAGTCTCTCATTTGCTTCTAATTCCACATGCCTGGCCTCCAACTCAAGTCTCTTTAGTTACAGCTGGATTTTTAAGTCCACTGCAGAAAGGTTGAGCTGTCCATTCACCAAGGGAATTATATTTCCATTGCCAGTCTGATTGTCCTCCTGGTTGCTGTTTTCTGATGCAGCTGTAACCAAGGCTGCAGTCAGGTCTGCCTTAGTCAGGTTTCCATGCACCAGTCCCCTAGCCTGGCATATCTCCGCCAGTTGGCTTTTTGTCAGCTTTCCATGCTCCTCTGCTGACATGCTGCCTGCTCACCCTGACTAACTAAGCTAACAAAAGAAAACAGTTGTGATCTGAACTCTGAGTATTCACTGTGTGGCTGTTTTAGAGTACAAAACACCTTCAAAGCTCACTGTGCACAAGCTACAGGATTCACTCTACCCACACCACTACAAACCAAATAGTATTTGCCAACTAATTAATGTGTGATGTGGATATCCCACCTCTGCCAAACAATTGTGAGGATATCCCAACCACTGCCACCAATTAATATGTGACACCCATGCACTGGTTCAGCAATCAAGGAGCCTCAGTCCTCACCACTAACACCAGAGAGGGCATCTGATATATGAGGAAATGATAACAAATACACACAATAATGTGCAGTTTCCCTTAATAGCACACAGAGATCACAGTCAGTCCGGGGCTGGTCGCTCCTTTGCTCTCCAAGTCTCCAATCAGACTCCCCACTGGCACAGCTGTGGGGTCCAGATCTCAGCCTAGCTGACAAGCTAAAATCTCCAACACCCTCTCTGTCCAACATGTGCTTCATTTCCCTGCCCATGTAGCTGACACACACACACACACACACACACACACACACACACACACACACACACACACACACTTTGAGATAAGAGTTTACCCACCCACACAGACACTTCTCGGGAAGGCTGGTACAGGTTCTCCAGCTGTGCCCCTTTTACCCAGACTGTATGGTAGTAATTGCTGCTACCACCTAGCTAATATTTATCAGCTACTCAAAGGCCCTTAAAAGGGTGTCCAATAATAACTGTGCAGTATTATTATCCAGTTGGTAGATGTGACTAAACAGTCAAGCTTATTTGGAGTGACTTGGACAGTAAACTTTATAAATATGCAATGTACTCTAGAGCTTAACTTATCTCTACACAAACCAACCACAGTTAAAAGATTTTAAAATATTTAATAATAAATAATTAAAAATACAAGACAATACTTTCTACTACAGAGTCAGTGCTAGTCAAGAGTTCAGAT
Source organism: Protopterus annectens (assembly GCF_019279795.1). Classification (NCBI taxonomy): domain Eukaryota; kingdom Metazoa; phylum Chordata; order Ceratodontiformes; family Protopteridae; genus Protopterus; species Protopterus annectens. The sequence continues at coordinate 1,000,522,503 of NC_056732.1, read as the reverse complement.
ATCACACAGAAATACTTAAAATAATTCAGTAGTACAGTTCTGACATAACAGAAAAACACTTAGTCTAATCTTTCTAGCTTCTAGCTATCCCTAAAAGAAAACACAAGTCTAAGATAACTTACATAAGAAACAGGCAGAGTGCTGTGAGTTGGATGATCAAGACAAAAATGCGTAATGCCTTATGATTCTCTCTGTTTAAATTGCTGTTGCAGTTCTGATAAACATTACATCATCTTTTACACTTTTCTGGAGTTCCCAGGCTACACATTAACTGCATTTACATTCTTAACATCTCTCTTTTGTTATCTTGCAGCTGGTCAGGAACAGAGTAATAAAAATACATTTGCATGTTTAAATCTAGCAATGTAACTCTTGGTTAAAACAATAGAAAGAATTTCTTCATCTAGACGTTTCAGCACCACTGTCTACTGCAAAGGGTCACCACATGCTTTACTTTGGTCAGTAGAGTGCACTGTTGTCACATTTATTTCCAGTTCCACATGTAACAGTATTTCTTTACATTTAAGACAACAAGCCTGTAGTGTACATTCATATTTACAAATGACAGAATTATCTGCAAAATTCTATCTGGCTAGGGTGGCAGCCTTCACCCTTCTCTACCAGTCTTCACAGCTCTCCCAGCCTATTTCTCTTGTTTTTCTAGCCGATTTTGCTTTATCATATTGTAGCCAATTTCTCATTATCAGATTGTTTCCATGGAGACACAAGGACCAGATGCAGAATTTATTTGCTAGAATAAAGCATTATACTATTCAATATTCTTTTTCATTAACTTGCTTTCTCTTAAAATGTGTTACTAGATTAAGCTTAAGGCCTTACTCCAGTCATTTCCCCCATGCAAAAATAAGAAAAAGCACATTCATTTTTCTTTTGTCATGCTCTTTTAACCAGACTTTTTTTTACATTGCAGTGCCTACATTTTTTAAAACTGAACAAGAGCACCTGTTTACAATAGTATCCCCATGACACTTAAAATAACAGAGAAAACTTTATAGCATGCAAAGAGGACCATACACTATAAAAGTAATACTATTAAGAAAAACGTTTTGTTTTACTAACAGTTAACTTTCTTCATCCTGTTCCCCTCCCCTAAGTATTTTTCTAAATATTAATGACATGAGGTAGGGCATATACTTTAGAGTCATCCACAAGTCCAAGCAAGTCCAAAGAGGTCCAATATTTCCAGATTTTCTTGTTCTGTCACATTTCACAAATATAATTATTGCTTTGTAATCCCACATTTGTCAGTTATAAGTCTCTGGTTTTATTCATCTTCATCTCCATTGCCCAGATCATGTCCCTGTTTCATTTCCAACTTACTCTTGTTTTTTTTAGTCAACTGTCATGCCCTCTTCTTTTTCTCCAGCATTTTTCTTCGAAACATTTGAAAAGGTTTCACTGGCACAGTCTCTCCGTGGTCTTTATTACCAGAAGAACAAGACACAGAATCTCCTGTTTCACTGCTCACATTTTGTTGGACAAACATTTGTATTTCCTTCTTAGCATGTACTTCATCAAAAAATGATTTTGTCCGTTGAGGGAAGAATATTTTGAAGATAGCTGGGTAAAGAAGTTTGAATCTCCTGCTTGCTTCTCCACATTTTCTGGATAGTGGAATAAATTTACTCCTCTTCTGCCTGGTGTACAATGAGTAATCATTATCCACAAACACTCTGCTGTCTCCCACTTTTAGTACGTTGTCCTTCTGCCACAGTTTTGTCAGAATCAACTCCTTCTGCTCGCAGGATTGCATCTTTGCTATTAAAGATCTAAGTTGCTTTCTCATAGCCAGGTTTGGAGCTTACACATGATGTGCCCTTTCAATTAACAACTCCTGCTTTGGAATACTAGTCTAGTTGCTTATTTGTGCTTCCATAAAATTAAGGCAGTATGATCCTTCCAGCTTCTCTGGTACAGCTGAAAATCTCAGGTTTTCCCTACGTGCTCTGTCCTCTAATTCTGTTATTTTTTAAACATCTCTTCTTCAACAGTCTCACATTCAGGCAACCTTTTCTTTATTTCATCCTCTGATTTTTGCAGTTTTATCACCTCATCTGAATACCTGTTTAAAGCTTCTTCCATTTTCCAGCCTTTTGTTGCTTGAGTTGATACACTCCATGAGTGTTTCATTTAATTTAACCAGGTATATGTGCAGTTGTCTTATTCTTTCCTCTAGGTTACTGGAAGTCATGTCTGGAGCTTGCACTGCTTTTTGCTAATCAGCTGCAGTACTTTTTCCAGTCAGTGTTTTTCCTCACCTTTTGCAGCTGATTGCCCATCAGGGCCTCTGCATTTCCTTTTTCCTGGAATCCAGGCAGTACACTTACTAGCAAGTTACTGAAATTTACCTAGAAATACAAAATTCCACTGGCTTTCTCTGCTGTGTTTCTGTTTTCACACTGGGAGGGTTAGATTTAAGCTGTCACTCAGTGTGCAGCCATCATGGAAGTCTCAGGGGTTCTTCCAAGATTTGATCCATCTGTGGAGAGTTCCTCAAGTAGTCCTCTTTGTCCCCTCTCTTAAAAATCAGCTGGCAAGATTCTGTTCCAAGACTCCATGCAAGAAGGTCTGGAAGACAGATGCCTTTTTTTTTCCGTGGACAGGAATGTTCCGGTATGTTTTCCACCCTTCATCTGACATCCTGGGTATTTTATTTTATTTTATTTATTGACATTTGATTATGTGGAAAGTCTGACTGGGTAGGAGCCCATTATCAGTGGAGGCCCAGGGTGAAAATCTCCAAAGTATTATAAAAGATTTTAAAAACAATAATTTTACAATCTTTGAAAACAATGCAAAAACATCTACAGTTTAAAAAATTATACCAAATTAGACATAATATGAAAACATTAATTAAAATAGATACATGTTATATGATGGTGATGTAATATGCAGAGAAATGTTAGCCAATTTATAGACAGATTAAAGGTAAGTTATTATAATACAAACAATAATTGCAATATGAGAGAGAAAATGAAATAAAACCGGTCCGAGCACCGAGAACCCCCTTTTTATTCAATTACAGAAGTATTAAGTGCTTTCATCCCTGAGACTGGGACTTCACCAGAATACAACAAACAAGAACTATTGACTCAGTTTAAATACCCCATGTATACATATATTTTTAAAAATATATGTATGTATATCAGTCCCAATATTTTCAGAACCAACTTTACTTTGTAAAGTCTAAAATAGCTTAAAAACTTAACATTATAAATTATTATACAAACTACAATCTATAAGCTATTAGCCTGCTCCTACAACATAGGTGTAATATAGATAGCATCATTCAATCCTGGGGGAAGCATTGCTGCTAACCTCAACTTCCACACTGTCTCCTTTTTTCTATATGCGCGATGTGGCAATTTTTATGTGGGCAAAACTGAGCATCCCTTGTGAAGTAGGATTTATGAACATCTAAATGACATGAAAAATAAAAAAAATGGAACAAGGAAGAAGTAAGGATAGCTATGAAGAGGATGACGAATGGCAAGGCTGTTGGTCCAGATGACATACCTGTGGAAGCATGGAGGTGTTTAGGAGAAATGACAGTGGAGGTTTTAACCAGATTGTTTAATGAAATCTTGGAAAATGAGAGGATGCCTGAGAAATGGAGAAAAACTGTTTTGGTACCGATTTTTAAGAATAAGAGTGATGTGCAGAACTGTAGTAACTACAGAGGGATTAAATTGGTCAGTCACAGCATGAAGTTATGGGAAAGAGTGGTAGAAGCTAGGTTAAGAAGGGAGGTGATGATTAGTGATTAGCAGTATAGTTTCAGCCAGAAAAGAGCACAACAGATGCAATGTTTGCTCTGAGAGTGTTGATGGAGAAGTACAGAGAAGGTGAGAAGGAGATGCATTGTGCCTTTGAAGACTTAGAGAAAGCATATGACAGGGTGCCTAGAGAGGAGTTGTGGTATTGTATGAGGAAGATGGGAGTGTCAGAGAAGTATGTAAGAGTGGTACAGGATATGTACGAGGGTAGTGTGACAGCGGTGAGGTCTGTGGTGGGAGTGATGGATGCGTTTAAGGTGGAGGTAGGATTACATCAAGGATCAGCTCTGAGCCCTTTCTTATTTGCAGTGGTGATGGACAGGTTGACAGACGAGATCAGACAGGAGTCCCCATGGACTATGATGTTTGCAGATGACATTGAGATCTGTAGTGAGAGTAGGAAACAGGTGGAGGAGACCCTGGAGAGGTGGAGATTTGCTCTAGAGAGAAGAGGAATGAAGGTCAGCAGGACTAAGGCAGAATATATGTGTGTGAATTAGAGGGAGGATAGAGGAATGGTGAGGATGCAGGGAGTAGAGGTGGCGAAGGTGGATGAGTTTAAATACTTGGGATCAGCAGTTCAGAGTAATGGTGAGTGTGGAATAGAGGTGAAGAAGAGAGTACAGGCAGGATGGAGTGGGTGGAGAAGAGTGTCAGGAGTGATTTGTGACAGACAAGTACCAGTAAGAGTGAAAAGGAAGGTCTACACGAGGGTAGTGAGACCAGCTATGTTATATAGGTTGGAGACAGTGGCATTGACAGAAGGGCAGGAGTCAGAGCTGGATGTGGGAGAGTTAAAGATGTTAAGATTTGCACTGGGTGTGAGAAGGGTGGACAGGATTAGGAATAAGTATATTAGAGGGTCAGCCCAGGTTGGAAGTTTGGAGACAAAGCCAGAGAGGCAAGATTACGTTGGTTTGGACATGTGCTGAGGAGGGATGCAGAGTATATTGGGAAAAAGATGCTAAGGATGAAGCTGCCAGGTAACAGGAAAAGAGGAAGGCCTAAGATAAAGTTTATGGATGTGGTGAGAGAGGACATGCAGGTGGTTGGTATGACAGAGCAAGATGCAGAGGACAGGAAGAAATGGAAACAGATGATCCGCTGTGGCAACACCTAACGGGAGCAGCCAAAAGAAGAAGAAGACTGTTTTTAGTTCATTTTTGATAGTTTTTCTGTGCCTTTTTTGTTTTTTGGTATATTTAGAGAGAAAGTCAGGGGAGAAAAACTGATAGAAAAAATGAAGTGAGTGAAAAAGGGAGAATAAGAAGATGTTTGGTATGAATAAGTACTTGGGATAATATCGAGGGTACTTCTGAAGATTGAGAAAGTATCCCTCATTATCTTCATAGTAACTCCCTTCTGGCCCATGCAGCTTTTGTTCTCCCTTCTTTTGGAAATGGCCATTGGCAATTACCACAAGCTTCCTCACAGACTGGATTTACTCACACACAAACAGAGGTGTTTGATACACACTGACATCAATCAACTTCTGCTTATTCTGTAGACTGTAAAAATTCAATGCATTATTGTATAAGTGACCAATTGTATAGTTTGTATAAGTAAGTTATAAATGTGGAGCTTTTCTCCCCGGGCCACCATTGAAGATGGGTTATGTAACCCAGACGGATTATCCTGGTAAACAAATGTCAAATAAATAAATAAACAAATAACTTCAGTTGACTGCCTGGTTGATAGGGTCTTAATTTCTTTTAGGCACTTGTTTACTGAGGATGTGTAGCAGGTGCTAATGGAGGCAAGAAAGCCTGCTACTAGAAAAAACAGGTTTTCTGTTTGGTGCCAACAATATAACCAGCCCCCAATTCAGGACTAGTTGTTCTCTGGTTTTACAATACTTGTACGAGTTGCTATCCTATGGCCTTTCTTATTCCTCTATCAGGATTCATTTATTGGCCATTTTAGCATGCGTGCCCATGGAGCCTCCTATTTCAATGCAGTCTCATGTCAAAATGTTTTTGAAAGGGGTTTTGCATAATAGGCTTCCATGAAAACTGGTGACCCCTCTTTGGGATCTTAAATTTGTGTTAGAGAAGCTAACACTTGCTACATCTGAAGCAGCTAACCTGGCTGATTTGAGGTCCTTAACATGATACCAGTTTTACTGATTACACTGATTCCTGCAAGAAGAGTGTCTGAGTTGCAAGCTCTTATGCCGAGTCATCCCTATCTAATTTCCCATAGAGACAAGGTTTCTTTGAGAACTATTCCTTCTATTATGCACAAAGTGGTATTCAAGTTTACTTTAAGTCATACTATACATCTTTTCATTTTCTTTCTTGAAATTAAAAACGAGGGAGAAAAGATACTCCATACCTTGGATTTCCACAGACAACTCAGGTACTGTCTTTTTTATTTAAACAAGAAACGTCTTTATTAAATTATTATGTATGATATAGGCAATCATACATTTATATAAATGAAAACAAACCATACTGCAAAATTGCACTTGAAAAAGCCCTACAATTGAGTTAGGGTGAAAGCGCTTGTGATATTTGGTTCAATAAACAGTTTTGGAAACTCACTCCTGTTTGCTGTTACGACCGTTTCTTTTGGATTATAGTTTTGGTGGTACGGTCTGTCTCTGCTCATTTTATTCTCATTCATTTCCTTAATTTAATGTATTTATGTGTTCTGAGCATATATTTATTGTATTAGCAATGTAACATTTTTACTAGAATCACATTATTAAATTTGATAATGACATAACACGTTTCATTCGGGGAATAGGTTAGTTACAATGGCTATTGGCTCAAGGTTCACATATCTTTCAGACAGGCAGTAAGGCTGAATGTTTTCTCATACAGTTAATATGCAGACCACCATATTACCACACTGTTAATTTATAATGTCGTATTCCATAGTCTAACGTTAAATAATGTGAGTGAGGAAAGGACTTTAAGATGCATAAGAAAAGACATCACTAGTAAACGTGTGTCATCATTATGAGGAACACTCACTCGTGGCTATTTAAAAATGAAATTCCATTCCCATAAACTTATATTTCAGGATTATAAACTTAAATTCCTTTTATTTTGGTGATTTTTTTAGTTTTTTTTCAGTACACACTCTTGTGTGTGTAGAAAGTATAAGAGATTCAGGTTATTATGATAACATGCTCTGGTCTAAAATGACAAATTTGCTGAAAAACTATTATTTTTCCAGTACTCGGAACATATTTTAGAATTCTCCAGTATTTTTAACAGACCAATAAAAAATCAATGTCCCTGGTTATTATGCTTGTATACTGACAGTTGTTGAGACCCCATCAAGAGTACTGTATGCAGTTCTGAAGACCTCATTCCAAGGATATAGAATATCCATAGACAAGGCAGCGATGGATGGCTCAGGAGAGAAGTGTGAACTATGACACAATGCGTACAATACAGAAACTACAAAATCATTGTGTGTATTAGTCTGGTACTGAAGAATTCACTGAAAATATATTAATGCAGAAGTTTAATAATTTTAACAAGATATTAGCTGAGGTGTGGAAAATGTTAAACATTTTTTGTTTATTTTTGTGTTATTTGTGTGTGTGTTTTGGGGGCATAAAAGGGTTTCTAGAGTTTAGTGAACTGTTTATATTTAGTTTATTCTCCTAATAAAGAATGCAGTTGGCACATAATAGATATGTATCATGCATGGCAGTAGAGTTTAAGTGCCGGTCACATTTCCAACAATGAAATGCAGAAGAAAACGATAGTACAGACTGAGATATAAAGTGGATAGTTCAGTGGAGAATTAACAAAATATGACTTCACATAAAGGAACGGGAATGACCAGAGCTGCCATTCTGAACTAGAACAGTGAAATGTGTTGTGGTCTTTGCTGTTCTTGCTTGTGAAAGAAAAATATTCTTTTTATTCAAGGAATTGCACACAACTGAAGTGAATTATAACCTCATTCAGACTATTCAAGTCTTTTCATTTAGTCTTTGTGAACTAATTAGATATACTGCCTGGCCATAAAGAAGGAGCTTCTTTTCAAGTAAAGGCATCATTTTATTCATATGTCAGTATTTAGTGACTCGTATAGTAGCTAAAGCAGCTTACTTACAGCAGATCTCTGTCCCAACATCAGATGTATTATTTTCAATGATGCAAATGTAAAGAAATCAAAGGCTGTATATCAACTTAAAAAATAATTATTCACAACTCTGTAGCAAAATGAAATTAAGCTCTACTATGAATCAAACAATCCTGCATCAATTAACAATGCATGTACTAAGGGCATCAACTGTGGAGGATTTGATTTAGTAACCGACATCAGCATACTGATCCTGCAGGACTGGGTGACAGTCAGGCTTGTGGCTGCCTTGACTCCCAGCGGAAGCTAGATATAATGTCAAGAATGTGCTATTATTAGTGGTAATGGGGCTGAGTCACACATATATGGGTGAACAACAGTAAGATGTAGCTGGCTTGAGCATGTGCTGGAGAGCATATATTTGGGACAAGTATCGTGGCCTTTCTTGACAACTGTAAAAAGGACAGAGGAGTTAGAATACGCAAAAATGTCACTGCTTGGATGATGTCCTCTTCTCTGCTTGGTCAGGCAATTTCTCCCACCCACCCAGGTTGGCACTGTAAGCAGCTGCATAGTCAGGGTCACATTTAAAGCTGTATCCCTTTATGCTACTGAGCTGTGACTGCTTCTAACCTTGGCCCAGGCCACCAAGGAGGTGCGGTGTCAAGAGGCACACCAAAAGAGGTGTGTAAGTAGGAGTCTGGAGTGACAGAGGAGTGAACGGAACAGGCATGAAGTTAAGAACAGTGTGTGTGTGTGTGTGTGTGTGTGTGTGTGTGTGTGTGTGTGTGTGTGTGTGTGTGTGTGTGTGTGCGTGTGTGTGTGTGTGTGTGTGTGTGTGCGTGCACAGGTACTAATTCTAACTTGCTATGAATTGGAAATTATTTAAATAAGATGTAAATAACCCTATCACAGTTCAAGTTTTTCTTAACAGTTATACAAAAGTAGATTTTTTTTGGCAAAAAATATATCTATAAAGGAATGATCTTTTCAGTAGTGTAAAGATACAGGTTTTAACCCACAAATTTTGAAATATTTACTTCTAGGTATTTCTGATGTCCCATACAGTGGAACTGAAGCAGACACATTATTCTTTTTCACCTGCCATTTACCAAGGTCTACATACTGATACACTGTTGTCTGGCCTACAGCTTATTCCAGCAGTATGAACGTTTGCCATGCCTGTCGTTGTGGGCCTCCAGGCATGCTGTAGAGTTGCATTGTATGGATTCTGGGCTCATGTTCACTGGCAAATTTGTACTTGTATAGATGAGCGTAGCAAGGCTAACTGCAGTCTGTGCAAAATCTGGTCTTGAGATCAGAAAGGCAGGCTGTCTTTTGGTGGCTGGAACAAGGTGGAAACCAACTTTTGTGAGAATCTCTCTAATGAGATCAGTTTAGAGAGAATGATAACACGATTAAGGTGAATTGTGCTTGGCAGTTGGGAATGCAAGCAAGGTAGGTAATCTAGTTTCCTGTGTCTTTTAGTTAATCTACTGACTGGCAAAAAGGGGAAGGTCTGTAGGTTTAATAATTTGGGTGCCTTTGTAGGGATTTTGTCAATGTAGTATTCGTTTGTTTGCATATTTTTGAAATAAAAAATGGGGTGAATGGGGGTTTGGGTTTGAAGGCTTGGTATGTCTGTGCTGTGTGGCGAGGGATGGCAGGATGCATAATTCACTGAGGAAATCTATTGTAAGATTTCCAGAGATGGTGGGAATGGAGTCTTTATGTGGAAGATGCTTACATGAAGCATAGTTTTCCATTTAAGCCAGGCATCTTCCTTGAATTTGAAGATGACTTTAAGTTCATGTGTGAATCTTTTATTGTGTATTTATTTAAGTAGTTGGGTTATTGTGAAGAATTATACATGTTGCCGGTTTGAGGAATATGGCCATTAGGAAGCCTGCAAGGTTGATAGGGTCCGTATTTTGAAGGAAATGTTGCAGATAGTTTGCGATAATTCCTGTTTTAGTGCTGTATTATTTTTGAAAGACTTAGAGCGGAAGGTCTTTTTGGAAGGGGCTTATATGTAGTTATTAGGTGAAATAAAAGGCACATTTATTATGAGAAAATTCAGAAGCAAGTTTTTTCTGAAGCTACAGCAAAATAGTTACTCAAAGGAAACTCAAAAGACAACTATTTCCAAGGGAGATTTATTTTTAGTGTTTCATCTAAAATGTAATTGGACTTCATCAGATATAAAAGTGATGTATCACATATGATATGTTGATTGTTTTTTTTTTTCACACACATTATATGTTATCTTTCACAGACATACTCATGAATTTTTATTTATGTAATTTAAATTAAGAAAAATTTGATTGTGTGAGGTGAATCATTATTATTTTTGTAGTTATTTTTCCTTGTGAGGTTTATAAGTAATATGTTGATCAACTGGCCATGTAATGGGGGATTTTATGTATTTTATTTGGTCTTATATGATTCATCACTTTTAGTTGTGATGAAGACAGAACTCATAATTTTGTGAAACAACTCTGATGTTCTTTTTCTGTTGGTTGATTGTTTTACTTAGCACAATTCATAAAACACTGCTGCTTGTAAGCTGGGTTTTGGAATGGCACTCTTTCAGAAATCCTGCTGTAGTCCTTTTGAGTTCCAAATGTTGTTTTGAAGCTTTACATTTAGTATATTACAATAGTTTTGAACTACTGCTAAAGTTCATTGTGTAGTAAGAACATTCCAGTATTCTTTCCCGTGGAGAAAATAATGTAATTTTCTAATTACAGGCTAAGGGAAGACTATTCAGGGGTTTTGTGCATCACATCAAGCAGCTAATGACTACGGATGACCTCTGGAATACACTCTTTAGCCTTTCACTGTATTTTAATAAATTTAGTAAACAGGTATATTTGTTACTAAAGCTCTGATAACTTGAGAATGTCTTTTTTGCTGTGAATGCATCATCTTTAATCCTCATACTCTTGTGAGACCCAGACCTTCAGTTAAAACATCTGTACCCCCAGCTTTTGTATGCCACCAGTATAGTGCCATTCCGTTGTATGTTTGTAGCTCTTGAGATGTAGTTTCAGAGAAAGAAGTACACTTTGGTAACTTTATTTCATCCCAGCCATTAGCAGATGTTTATATGTCAAGAAATAAAGTTTCAGACCATGAAGTACACTTTTTAATTCAGTTTATTCATCCACTTTATTCATTGTGTAACTTACTGCTGAATACATTCAAGCCTTTCATTATATTAATTGTACTGCTTGTAATTTCTTCCTAAATAAGTGACTAATGTTAAACTTACCTTCTTAGTGCTTATAAATGATATTTGCAGACAGTTCAGCATGACAAGAAATGTTGAGTAAAGTATGAGAGGAGAGACATTAAACTGAGGTTCCATCTGCTTGAGCTGGTAGTAGTTCAGGAGGATGAAAAACATCCCTTAGTACCTACGTAAAAGAGTAGGGGCCCTTTATTTATATACAACAGAGCTCTTGTTCATAACATATTTACATATTTGCATATATTTTAAAATGTACAATATATAGATATACACATATATTTATACATATTCATAATTTTCATTACAATCATATTAAAATTTCATCCCTATTAGACCCCCACTCCTTTTTCCGTAACCACCATCTCATTTTTCTTAATCTTCTTTTTCTTTCAGCTGCTCCCATTAGGGGTCACCACAGCAGATCATGTTTCCATTTGTTCCTGTCCTCTGCATCTTGTTCTGTCACACCAGCCACCTGCATGTCCTCTCTCACCACATCCATAAAACTTATCTTAGGCCTTCCTTTTTTTCTCTTACCTGGCAGTTCCATACTTAGCATCCTTCTTTCAAGACAACCAGCATCCCTCCTCAGTACATGTCCAAACCAATGCAATCTTGCCTCTTTGGCTTTGTCTCCAACCCATCCAACATGAGCTGAACCTCTAATATACTCATTTCTAATCCTTTCCATCCTTGTCACACTCAATGCAAATCTTAACATCTTTAATTCTGCCACCTCCAGCTCTGACTCCTGTCTTTTTGTCAGTGCCACTGTCTCCAACCCATATAACATAGCTGGTCTCACAATTATTTTGTAGACCTTCCCTTTCAATCTTACTGGTACCTGTCTGTCACAAATCACTCTTGAAACTCTTCTCCACCCACTACACCCTGCCTGCACTCTCTTCTTCACCTCTCTTTCACACTCACCATTACTCTGAACTGTTGATCCCAAGTATTTAAACTCAACCACCTTCGTCACCTCTACTCCCTGCATCATCACCATTCCTCTGTCCTCTCTCTTATTCACACACATATATTCTGTCTTAGTCCTGCTGACCTTCATTCCTCTTCTCTCTAGAGCATATGTCCACCTTTCCAGGGTCTCCTCCACCTGTTCCCTACTCTCACTACAGATCACAATGTCATCTGCAAACATCATAGTCCATGGGGACTCCTGTCTGATCTCGTCTGTCAACCTGTCCATCACCATTGCAAATAAGAAAGAGCTCAGAGCTGATCCTTGATATAATGCATCTGTCAGTCCTACCACAGACCTCACCACTGTCACACTGCCCTTGTGCATATCCTGTATCACTCTGACATACTTCTTTGCCACTCCCAGCTTCCTCATACAATACCACAACTCCTCTTTAGGCACCCTGTCATGTACTTTCTCTAAGTCCACAAAGACACAATGTAACTCCTTCTGCCTTCTCTATACTTCTCCATTAACACCCTCAGAGCAAACATTACATCTGTAGTGCTATTTCCTGGCATGAAACTGTACTACTGCTCACTAATCATCACCTCCCTTCTTAAGCTAGCTATCACTGCTCTTTCCTATACCTTCATGCCATGGCAGACCAGTTTTATCCCTCTGTAGTTATTGCAGCTCTTATTCTTTAAAAGCGGTACCAATACACTTCTTCTCAACTCATCAGGTATCCTCTTACCTTCCAAGATTTTGTTAAACAATCTGGTTAAAAACCCCACTGCCATCTCTCCTAAACACCTCCATGTTTCCACAGGTATGTCATCTGGACCAACAGCCTTTCAATTCTTCATCATCTTCATAGCTGTCCTTACTTCCTCCTTGCTAATCCATTGCACTTCATGATTCACTATCCCCACATCATCCAACCTTCTCTCCCTCTCATTCTCTTCATTCATCAGCCCCTCAAAGTACTCTTTCCATCTGCTCAACACACTCTCCTTGTTTGTGAGTATGTTTCCCTCATTATCCTTTATCACCTTTACCTGCTGCACATCTTTCCCAGCTTGGTCCCTCTGTCTAGCCAATTGGTACAGGTCCTTTTCTCCATCCTTAGTGTCCAACCTTTTATACAACTCACCATATGCCTTATCCTTAGCCTTCGCCACCTCTCTCTTCATCATAAGTCTCATCTACTTTCTTCATCTCTCTGGCAAGCCCATTTCTTCCTCACCAAACTCTTTCTTTGTGTACTCTCCTATACTTCCTCACTCCACCACCAAGTTTCCTTGTCCTCCTTCCTTTGTCCAGATGCCACATCAAATACCTTACCACCTCTACTGTGGCTGCCCAGATGCTAAAGGGTAACTCTTCACTGCTACCCAGTACCTGTCTTAACTGTTCCCTGAACTCCACTGTACAGTTATCTTTTTTCAACTTCCACCATTTGATCCTTGGTACTGCCCTCACTCTCCTCCTCTTCTTCTTGATCGCCAATATCACCCTACAGACCTCCATGCTATGCTGCCTAACTACATTTTCCCCTGTCACCACTTTGCAGTCTCCAGTCTCCTTCAGACTGACCCTCCTGAATAGGATACAATCCACTGGTGTGCATCTTCCTCCAGTCTTGTACATCACCCTATGCCCCTCCCTCTTCTTAAAATATGTATTCACCACAGCCATGTTCATAGGTTCATAGATGCATAGGTGTGTACTAGGCTAATGGCCCTGGAGTCTTTACAAGTCTAGCCCATAGATGTGCCCTGGCATCATGCTGCCCAACGTTGGTTCCCATTGCCTCTATCAAGTAGAGCCACTGCAGTGATCCCTTGGGTGAACTTTCTATTTCCCATCCACTCATCAGGATTGCTCTTGAAGAGGGCCAGTGAGGTGCTCTGCTTGACGTGTATGGGAAGTCTATTCCAGAGCATGGGCAGTCTCTGGATTATGAACCTGTTCCTCCAGCATGTCCTGTTGATTGTGATAATGTGGGTGAGGTCTCTGGAGCGTGTGGTATGGAGGGATTGGGATTTCTTTAGATGTAGCATTTCTAACAGAGCTGAGTCAGACATGGCTTTGTAAGTCAAGCAGAGATCTCCTCTTAGTAGATGATTTGAGACAGAGAATAGCTGCAGTTTTTTGAGTCTGTCCATGTAGGACATGTGATTAAGGCCTAGGAACCTCTTTGTGAGGTACTTTTGTGGCCTTTCCAGCTGTTGCATATGTCTAGTGAGGTACATGCTAAATAGGGATTTATACTCGATGATTGGACTAATGAGGGAAGAGTAGAGAGAGATGATGACCTGTTTCTTCCTGGATGCAAACCCTAGGTAATGAGATGTGCCACATAGAAGGACTTTCTGACCACAGTGGCAATGTGGTGGTCAAAGGAGAGATTTCTGTCAACCTATGTCCCCAGATCTCTTATAATGCCTTCAGTGTTCAGTGGGCTCCCATTGATGTGGTGATTAGTGGGAACTGAGTTTTTCCCAAAGGGGATGATACATTTTTTGGCATTAAGCTTAAGGCTATGGTTTCGACACCAGTCATTGGCCTCAGTGAGGCCTTTCTGTAGGATGTCTACATCATTTGGGGAGTTAATAATAGCTCCCAGCTTGCAGTCGTCTGCAAACTTGGTCAGCCAGAGTCCCTACATGTTGGCCTAGACTTCTGAGAAGTAGATGCCAAACAGGAGAGGACCCAGGACCGATCACTGTGGGACTCCACTCGTGACTGGCCAGCAGTCTGACTTGGAGTCCACTACTTTCACACTGTGAGCTCTATTTGTGAGCCAGTTTGCAACCCACCTAGTGATATAGGCATTGATGCCTTGTTTGGTGAGTTTATCAATAATTCCTGAGTGGGGAATGGTATTAAAGGCCTTGGCCAGATCGAGGTAGGCTGTATGAACTGCATTGCCCTCATCCACAGCTCTGGTGACTGACTCGAAGTCAACCAGGCTGAGCAGGCATGATCTACCTTTCACAAAACCAAATTGTGTGGGATCTAGAGATAATTTCCAGGGTCTGTAGTCACTCCCCCTCTATGGAGAGGAATGAGTGTAACCATTCAGTAGGGACAAAGCCTGATGTGAGGCTGTGATTGAACAGGACACACAGATGTGGTGCCAGTTCATTTTGTAGTTCATGTAGAACACATCCAGAGATATTGTTGGGTCCCATGGAAGCTCTATTCTTGGCCTTGGACTATGCAGTTTTAACCTCTGCTGCAATAATGCTGGATGCCTGGCATTCCTCAAGGTATTGTGACTGGTCCTTTATGGATGGGAAAGAGGGGTAAAGTTGGCACTGAATCTGTCAGCCAGTATGCTGGAAATATCTATTGGCTCAGTATAAGAGGTACCATTGTGCGGTAACTCAGAGCAAACCTGGGTATTGCCGTGGAGATTCTTGATATAACTATAGAAGGCTTTGTGGTTGTTTTTAGTGTCTGCTGCAATTAGAGGTTTTGATGACGGATCTCAACTTTTTGTTGAGGCTAATAATGGAGTTTTTCCAGTCCTGGGACTTCACTTTTTTTCTGCAACAGTTTTTTCCTTCTGTTCTAGAGTTGATTAATGGCAGGGCACCACCAGATTGGCTTCCATTTTTTGGAGGAGAGTGTCTTGGTTCTGTTGGGTATGGCTAGTTCCATGCATTTATGTACGTGTTCATACAGTGCATTGTTGTATGATTCGGCACTCATGCATCTATTTTCCATTGACATGGGTGCCGTGAAGTTAGCCACCTCTGTTTTTAGGAGCCCAAAGTCAGCTTTGGAGAAGTTTTTCATGGTGGTTACCTTTGCAGGGGGTGTGAGTAAGATGTGGATTTCTATGGTGATTAGTTTGTGGTCTGATCTAGCCAGGGAGGAATTGACTTTTGGTGTAGAGCAATGGTTGCCCATGTTTGTAATAACCAGGTCAAGGATGTTGCTTCCTCTAATGGGGGTAAGAATGAGCTTGTCCAGGGCATTGGAATTGATGAATTCCAGGAAGCTTTGGGCCAGTGTATTGGTGCATGAGTAGTTTTCCCTGTTGATGGAGGGTAGTTGAAGTCATCTAGTATGAGAGTGTTGGGGTGGACCCTAATAGTTTCCAGGGTGCTTAGGAATGTAGAGTAAGAGTCTTGGGACATGGTTGGGGACCTATAACAGGCTATGACCTGAATTGCCGTCTTACCCAATGTTACTTGTACCTGAAGTATCTCAGATACATTATGCTGGGCTACTGGTCTGGAGGTGTGCATATCCGTTATGAATATGGAGACGCCACCGTCTTTGGAGCTTTGGTCCATGTTCTGGGGCTGAAAGGTGTGGAATGAGTTCTAAACTGGTAGTGCAGGGGTGCTTTCTGCTGCTTTAAACCAGGCCTCCGCTTCTGCACAAATGTTGATGTTCTCCATTTTGAGGAGTGCTTCAAGCAAGTGCATCTTCAGATTTAGACTTCTAGCATTGAGCAGCATGACCCTCAGATTGCATTTATTTATAGCTGTTACGGTGGTAATTTGGTTTTTGGAACATTGCCTAAAAAAGGCACTATAGGGGTGGCAAGACCATCTGGAAACCCGGAGTGACAGATGCAAGCCATCTCTGCAAAGCATCGAGGTCTGTCAATCATGTCATGCCAATTGTTGAAGTCAATCATTTTCTGCTTGTATTGCGGTATCATTCTGGGCGATGGTAGGATGCTGCTCAGGGCTAGGGTCATACCTGCCTGGGCCACATAATCTGAGAGCTCCTCCATGTCTCTTTTCGTGTAGTCCAGGGATGTGCATCTCAGGTCATTCATACCCACATGGACAGTGATAGAGTCATACCTGTACTTGTTGTGGAGTGACCTGAGTGTGTGTGTTATGTGTCAGATTCTGGCACCTGATAGACAGTTGACTCTTACCTTCTCCTTATTCAACCTAGTGAGTAGGACATCAATGTGCCTCACTATCAAGTCACCTATGATTAGTGTATTGGGCCAGCTGTTTTGCCTTAGGGGCTTAGGTTGAGGGGCACACTATGTAGGTAAGCTGTGTCTCTTGTGGTTTGTGCTGTATTGTGGTGGTTGAGTGCTTTTCTGCCTTGGAGGTCTCTGCTGTTTGTGTAGATTTCTATTGAGGGTCTCCGCAAAGGTGGGTGTGTGGTTTGTCATTTTATGTAAGAGCTGTGATAGTGAGTGTTCTGGAGGGCTATGTGTTGCATGTGGTGTGGTGTAGGTGTTGATCTTCTCCTCATGGCCAGCTATTCCAGTCTTGGCTTGAGATTGCATGGCTTCCAATTTGGATATATAAGTGCATCTCTCACAAGTCTGAGTGCTGGGACGTAAGAGGAAAGGGTTGTCTGTGTACATGAGGCAGTTGCTTCACTGCCTCAGAATGCCCAAATTCTCCAAGGTTAATAGGAGAAAGCACAGGGAACTGACCTTTACACATGCAAGGAGGGATGATCATTATTGCTAAGTACTGGAGCTGTTTCCTTATATATTCCTTTTGCAGGAAAAATGTCACTCAAGGTATCTGAGTCTGCACAGAGCACTGCCAAACACTTGAGGGGAAAATAATACGCAGACCTTGAAAATTTAAGGATTAAGTATTTAGCCAGATATTTTGAAGTTAAAAAGAAATCAAGCAATACTTACTGAAAAATAAAGAATTAGCTTGTCAAGAATGATGAAAAGAGGGGAGTTGCATGAATGGCTACTGCTTGGCAACTACTAATGCTGGTGTCAGCACAGTTTCACTCTGTTGGGATACAAAACTCCTTTGCTTCTTCTCTCACCAGAAGCAAAATGTTAGCACCAATCCCAAGAAGAGAAGCAGGCCACATTCTTTTTGGTGATCCACAGATGATCCCAGATGATGCAAACGTCTACAGGCTTGTAGCCTTTTTCTGGTAGATGCCTCAAATGGCAACCAGACCAATCAGGTACGTTAAGCACAGGCACTCACTCTCCAACCAGAAAGAGTCAGGATGTCCATGCTTTTTGCAAAATCCACTATCATCTGACCTTCTGCATTCCTTTCCTTAGCACCATACCTACCTATTAACTCCTCACCCCCTCTATTCACTTCACCAGCGTGCCCATTGAAATCCACTAAAATCACCACTCTGCCACCCTTGGGTACACTCTCCACCACTTCATCCAACTCGCTCCAAAATATTTTTTCCCATCCATTGTGCACCTCACTTGCGGAGTATACCAGCTAACAACATTCATCATAACACCATCAATTTCCAGCTTCATAAACATCACTCTGTCTGACACTCTTTTCACGTCAAAAACACTCATGGCATACTGTTCCTTCAGGATAACCCCTACCCCATTTCTCCTCCCATCCACACCATGGTAGAATAATTTCAACCCACCTCCGATGCACCTGGCCTTACTCCCCTTCCATCTGGTCTCTTACACACACAATATGTCCACCTTCCTTCTTTCCATCACATCAGCTTGCTCTCTCCCTTTACCAGTCATACTGCCAACATTCAAAGTTCCTACCCTTACTTCCACACCCCTGGTCTTTTTCATCTCCTCCTGCCTCTGTCCATGCCTTCCCCATCTTTTTCTCCTTCTCCCTCAGCCAACAGTAGCCCAATTTCCAACAGCACCCTGTTGGCTAACAGTACTACTGCTTTTACATCTTCAAAAAAATCTTATTTATATAGTTTTCCCAATAACTTTTTTTACTCTTTTACATTTTAAAACATGTTCAGTAGTTTCATCTTCTTGAAAATGTAAATATATTCTAATGCTTTTCTTTTTATATGGCATGTTTCCTTTTACTGGTAACTTATACAGTACCAGTCTCCACAAAAAATCTTGACATTTTGCTTTTTTTTTTTAAGTGAGACAATGCTTTTAACAAGTCTATTGATTGTTTTATATAACAGCTTTAAATATTGTAAGCTTTGTGTGAAATACTATGCAGTTTTAAATGATTGGATAAAAAAGGGAGTGTTTTTTCCACCCGTTTTATAAAAGTGTTCAGCTGCACTGGTTTATATGGTTCTGATGATGTCTTAATTACAACAAGATGAAAGCACTTAACCTATTTTGTTCTGTACTGTGATCTGCCGTTTGGTTTTATGTATTTTACAATAAAAGGTATTTTCCTGATTCAAGTCCTGGTCCTTTGGAGCTCCTAGTCATGTTTTTTTTAGTGGAGTTTTTACTGGGATTGTTTCCTTCGTTTAATTTGTGGACTTTAATAAGAATAAAGTTGCTTACCTCGTGTGCTTTTACACCCAAAGGAGCAATTAAATTGTCCCACACTTCATACCTGTCCATTTCTTTGTGTGTTTACTTTAAATCCTTACGATATACTTCTGTTTTTCATTTTCTTCTGCATTTTCCTTTTCAGCTTCTTCACTTTTGCCTTCTTTTACTTTCTCGGCATATGTTTTCTTTTCCATCTCACCACTATTCATGAGGATGGTCTCTGCACTCTCCTTTTGTATTTTGTCTGTAACATCCCCCAGGAAGCATATCTTTCATTTTCTGGCTCAATCTGCATCACCATTTTTGTAAGTAAATCATCCCGCAAACCTCCTGACTGGAAGATTGCAATTATACATCCGTCATTTACCAGCTTATCTTCATCAAACACATTTCTTTGAGACATCTCCTCAGAATCCTGAACACATTCTCTGGTCTCGATATTGGCTTTCTCATCCATTTTTTTTACCACCCAACTATCTCCTTCTCTCTCCATCTAACTCCCTATTTCTCTGCACCTGGAGTGGAAACAGTAAGTGCTTATGCAAAATGGGTCCCATTTACAACAACAATGATTAGGAGGAGTTCCCCAGTGCCCTGGCCAAATTTTTTTCTAGTAGTATAAGTACCACCTTAGGTCTCCCCTGAAAAGAGATTATTCACTTAGTGGGATTAACGTGGTCAAGAAAGGATAAATAAAAACCTTGTGATGGAATTATGGATTTTGTTGAGGGAAGAAAGTGGAGACCCTTGACACAATCACTCTTTCATTTAGACAGTTTATTTTACTCAACAATGTTAAGCAAACTATAAAGTAATTGGAGTTTAGTGCCTTCTGGACCATACCAGTGTAAGTTCCTTATAGTGGGGTAACGTCTTGGTAAAGCACAAGTCTGCAGTGTTTTGCTATGCTGCATTTTGTCATTTACACAAAAATTAGCAGAACAGAACTGCTTCCAGATTTCTTTTGTTAATACAAGATCATAGTATACCTTACATTTGTGAACCCTAATGTATACTAACAGAACAGTAATAAATGTTAGAAAATGATTTAAGAAAACATTCACAAGACTGTGAAATAAGTGCATATTCATAAACTTGCTTAAGAATGCAGACTAACTTTTTTTTTTTTTTTGCAGTGACAGCAACAGTAATCGAAATTCAATAGCATCTTTTACCAGCATCTGCAGCAGCCACTGTAGTTCATACGTGCACAGTGACGATATGGATTCAGGTAGGTGAAGTTCTTATTTCTGAGACTCCTCCATTGTCAAATAGATTGCAGTGGATCAAGTCGAAAAGTGGACGTTGCTATAGCCATTGCATTGATTTGATTTGATGAACAAATAAAAAGCACATAGTGCTAGTACCAGTGGGTCTAGTACCAAAGGGCAGTGTGTTGCTCCAGCAAAAATGACTGGTAAAGCTACATGACCTATATGATACACTAACATTTTCCTGTCTTCCCTGTTTAGACCTAGGTTTTGGAAAACACTCTGTAGTTAGGGATTTTGCTGTGTTAAAAGCAGTGCCCAGCCAGGATAACAGCTCACCTGCCTTATACATGAAGGGCTGTATTTTCTGTATTTGACTATTTGTGTATGAATAATGTGAAGATGTGGCATCAGTGTAAGACACATAAGCATAAATCCTGTTTTGCTGCAGAATTATCTACCTGCCCAGTCACTCATACATACACATTGATATTAAGAGAGAGAAAATCAGAGCAGAGTTGCTGAGAGTTACGTTTTGAAATACTCATTTCTGTTGGACACTATGCTTGCAGGCTACCTACCAAGGATTTTATGTGTTTATCCCACTATAGGTAAGGCAGTTTTTTTATGTGAGTTTTGTAAACATTTGCATGTATGCATATATATGTCCACAACGTTTGTACTTTACAGAAAGTAGCTGTATTAACTTAGAGATGGACAAGGCTACCTGTGTATTATAAACCATGTACTATGATGCACTGGACTAAAAGAACAAAATTGTGGCAGAAGATTAAGGCTGTGTGCTATTAACAAGCTGCTTCTTGTAGTCCGGGGTTTGATTCACTCAGCCTCCAATTGCCCACTATTTGACTCAAGCAAGTCATTTAACCAGATGGAACTGTTAGACAACTGAAAAATTTGGCTGGACTAATAAATGGTCTGCTGGACTACATCTACTAAGTATCTATGGACCCACCTGTATTTAACTGCATTTCTAAGTGTGAAGTGCAATGTAACAGAAGATACAGTTCCTTCATATGTGTATTGTTCTTGCAAACTTCGTCTTCTACCTCATGATATATCTGCTTGTCATAGTTGATACATATCATAGGAGATTACTAGGCTATTAACCCAGAGGTCATTTTAAGCCTAGTCATTTCATCCCAATGTAATCCCATAGAAATGCTAGTCAGTGCCCAAGATTGCATTTAGTAATGACTGCCCATGTCCAGGAGGATTGTGGGCTCTATCCCCAGTAAGACTTTACAGTGCCCTATACTGATCCAGGTTCCTCTTGAACAGTGTCATAGAGGTGCTCTGTTGACACCATTCAAGAGGAACCTGGATTCGGCCTGGATAAGACCTCTTTACTGCCAAATGAAGCACAGCAGTATTACTGTGTAAATGATAAATATATTGAGCTGTTTTGGGTTTTATTAACAGTTTAAGGATAAAATATCAAGGGGTAATGAAAGATAGCATTGAGAAGCTAGAGTTGGAAGCAGAAGGCTTGCTATGGACTTACAGCAAGTAATCGTTCAACACTGCAGATGTCAGCTACTTAACTGCTAACCCTGCAAGTGTCAGCACTGGATAAAACCAAAGCAGTTTTTAATGGGGGATGGCTTTGGCCTATGTAACTTTAACTTTGTGACTTAATATAACCTTATCCAAGTTCATGCTTTTCCATCCCTCTGTAATTCAACAATTCAATTAAATTCCTGGAAGCTCAACAGTTGTGTAGTGTAGCTCACTTTTTTCAGCTTTGGGTGGGCATTAACTAAGAAATGCAAGAAAAGACTGTCCAGATAGTATCCTTCTCTTCAAAAATCCTATTACAGTTCAATATATGAACCACAAATTGCCACGTTGTAAAGGTAATTCAACCAGTTTAATAAAATAGTCCAACCAGATATAAAATGTTCCAACAAAATTAAGCACTTTTCGTCTTCCAAGTTACAAAGACTTCTTCAGATAGTTGAACATTTGTACTAACCCATTTTAAATACCCTCCTACTAAGTCACATGGCGCATTCTAACCAATGTGCTTACTGTTAAAGTTTTGTTAACTGTCAAATGTTTCAACGATACTAAACAAATGAACTAAATAAAATAAATAAACATATCTACATAAAAGGTAATATGTACATCAAAATAAAAAAAAATATTCTACATCTTAATTCAATGCTTGAAAACCTTGTTACTGTGTATTAATTTAAATTACCCTTATTTTACGTACTTCAGGCTATACTTTGTTAAGTACACCTATTTAAATTCTTTAGTCTTAAAATGCATAAAATGGAATTAATTTCACTGATTCCTGGATAATGGCAGGCGTTTGTACATAGTTGCCACAACAATTCTAACTTCTCTAGTAAAAGGCTGGCAGGTCCACCTCTTCCATCAGCTCTAATCTGATCTATAGCTCCAAACTTGAATGTGTGCTCTGGGTGTTCTACTATGTGCCTTGCAAGTGCGTTCTCTAACTTCCTACGACTAATACTATACAAGTGTTCATATACTCTTTCTTTCAAAGTCCTGATAGTTTTCCCTGTGTAAAATATAGGGCGTTGTTGACATTTTGCCAAATATATAATCATCTTAGACTGGCAATTGAATTTCCCTTTGGTATAATATTTTCTGTTTCTAATGTAAAAAGATTTGTCCGATTTCCATATGTTTGCAAAAATTGCACATTTCACACTTGATCATCCCTGGGTTTCTAATTATACTAGAGGGTTGATTTTGCAAAATGCTTTTAACATTTCTTCCCTTCCTGAATATAATCTGGGGGTGGGGTTGGGGGTTGGGAGCTTCTTACTAACAAATGGGTCATTTTCTAATATCTCCCAATTCTTGTATAAAATGTCTCTCAAATCTTGTGCACTAACACTGTATGATGTCACAAAGCTGTAGCTTGTAAAATTATATCCTCCAATGTTATTGCTACTCTCTGTGATTCCATTGTCAGTGCAATTAGTTCTTTGTTTGAACCATAAGATTGGTTTATATGTCCCCCTATTTCTCTTATTTCTAATTTCATTAATTAGTTGTTCTATTAAGTCATGAGGGTAAACCCTATTGAGAAACATTTCTTCAAGCTTTTCACATTCAGTCTGGAAGTCAGATTCAAGGCTAATCATTCTAGCAGCTCTTACTAGCTGCCCCTTCACCACAGATCTTTTTTGGTGATATGAGTGGCAGCTAGTAAAATGTAGAAAACTGTTAGAATATGTTTCCTTTCTGAATATAGTGCTGGCATACCTATTATTAGCACTATCTTTTCTTAGCTCAATGTCCAAGCAGGAAATCTTATTCTCTCCGTAACATGATGTAAATCTCAAGAATTCTGTAGTGTTGTTAAAATAATTTAGTAAGTCAATGGCCGTTCTTTCATCACTTTTAATGATGACAAAAATGTCATCCAAAAATCTTGTGTAGAAATAAAGTTGTTCCTTAATATTGAGATTGTTCCAAATAAATTTGTCCTCCCAATGTGCCATGACTAAATTTGAAAAGCTTGCCCCACATGGGGACCCCATGGTGACTCCTTTTTTTTGAAAATAAAAAGTGTTGTCAAGCGTAATATAATTGTTACTTAAGATTATGTCTAATAACTCTTCAATTAAACAAATTCCGCTAGGAGGGGCTCCCAATTTTTTCAACTTACAAGAAACCCACTCAATCCTTTCTTGATGCGGGATAGATGTATATAACTCTTTTATGTCAATTGTCACAAAATTAAAGTCGCCTCTAAATTCTAATTGATTTATTTCCATCAAAAATGACCATGAATCTTTACAAATTTGGTTCTCATATTTAATATATTTCTTTAGAATGAAATCCACTACTTTAGCAAATCGTATGCAACACTATTACGTGCGTATACCAGTGGTCTCATAGGGGGGTCCTGTATGTTTTTGTGGACCTTTGGTTCACCAAATAGTAAAGGAATTCGTGGTGCTCCCATGGTCATGTAATTGTACGTGTCTAAGTCAATTTTTGCTTCTATGAACAAATCATTTATGTAGGCTTTTATTCTGGTGTAAGCTATGTTAAGTTCATTTCTTGATACATTTACATATGGCTCACTATCCAACAAAGACTTTATTCTTTGTTTGTAGTCATCTTTATGCAATCCCATAGAAATAATTATTAATGTAATCCCATAGAAATGCTAGTCAATGCCCAAGATTGCATTTAGTAATGACTACCCATGTCCAGGAGGATTGTGGGCTCTATCCCCAGTAAGAATTTACAGTGCCCTACACTCGTCCAAGTTCCTCTTGAACAGTGTCATAGAGGTGCTCTGTTGACACCATTCAAGAGGAACCTGGATGCGGCCTGGATAAGACCTCTTTACTGCCAAATGAAGCGCAGCAGTATTACTGTGTAAATGATAAAAATAGCGAGCTGTTTTGGGTTTGAATAACAGTTTAAGGATAAAATATCAAGGGGTAATGAAAGATAGCATTGAGAAGCTAGAGTTGGAAGCAGAAGGCTTGCTATGGACTTACAGCAAGTAATCGTTCAACACTGCAGATGTCAGCTACTTAACTGCTAACCCTGCAAGTGTCAGCACTGGATAAAACCAAAGCAGTTTTTAATGATGGAAGGCTTTGGCCTATGTAACTTTAACTTTGTGACTTAATATAACCTTATCCAAGTTCATGCTTTTCCATCCCTCTGCAATTCAATTAAATTCCTGGAAGCTCAACAGTTGTGTAGTGTAGCTCACTTTTTTCAGCTTTGGGTGGGCATTAACTAACTTATGAAAATGGAAATATGTGATATATGCATGTTCTTTTGTAGTAGCTTAATTGGTGGCTAGTCATAAAGGACAGTTAAACAGAGAGAAAGAGAGATAGAGACAGAAAAAGGACACTGGGACTACAACATAGTATGGATTTGCTATAAATACATCTGCTGTTAAAAAAATGTTTCTCCTTCCGGATATTTTAACTTAATGCATGATTATCAGTGACAGTTAAGTGCAAGTCAGTTTAAATTATACTATCCTGATTTAGAATTCATGCAATGGGTAGAAAAGAGGCTTCAGCACATAAAGTCTAATGTCTTATTTCCCTATTTTTTACACTGAAAATGTAGTATGATTAATACTTTTACAGAGTAAAAGGATTATGCCAGCTTTTTGAACTTTATAACGTCCTGATGATTCTGCAGCTAGTGATAGCCATGAAACTGGAATGTGAACCATAAATATGGACAGGATTTCTAAAGTTTAGATTTCTCTGTTATGACCTTTGGAGTGCTTGATGTGATTTTTTTTTTTTTTATCAACAATTTCAGGGTAATCAAAAGTGAAGGCCACATATTTTAACAGGGCAGAGTTCTGTAAACTGGTGCAATGCTTTGGCAATGCTGTCAGAAACAAAAGTGTTGGCAGGAAGAGGGGATATTGGAATGTATCAAAATGCAGCTAACATTTCTATGAAATACATTTACATATCAAAAAGAAGAAAAACTGTTTTGCAAAATAAGGTGTCAGAATAGGTTGAATAAAATTGGTATCACTGGCAGAGTTAAAGAATAGTGAAGGAGCAAAGCAGAGAGCAGTACTATTTTAAAGGAAAGAAACTCTAAAGAAAATCAAACTAGCAAAGACCCAGACTAACAAAAATATATAAAATTCGTTGTTGTAGGAGACAATCCTTTTATACGTACACGTGTAAACAATGGGAAGAGACAGTGATGCTGAATAATTGGAATGGAGAAAGGCAGGAAGGGACAATTCCAAAACAGAAATGCTTAGTTTTTGTGAGGAATGAGAAACAGTAATTATCAAATCTAATCAATAGAAGTACCTTGGGGGAGTTGACCTTGGTGATTTTTCATGATAAAACGGGTTTTCAGATACTAAATGGTGACAAATGTGGGTCTTGTGAGATTTACCTGTAATTCATAGAGAACTGAAGGGCAAATACATTTTCCTGATGACAACAGACTTTTAAATCATGGATCAAGGTTAAATACCACTTGCTCACCAGAAGATGATAAATGTGCTTCCTGTTCATAAGAGGGAGGAAAAGACAAAGGCTGGAAACCTGGAAACTGCAGACCTTCACCTTTGACTTCAGTGCTAGGAAAAATCATGGACACACTTCTGCATGACATAACTGCAGAGCTCTAGAAGTCATGGAAAGAAAGCATAAAAGCCAGTGTGGATTCCCGGAGAAAAAAGGTATGTCAGATAAACATGTTAGTGTTCTTTTACTGGATAGCAAGGACATGGATGTGGTTTCTTAGTGACAGGCTCTTTCAATCCCAGTTTTTTGCTGTTACTTACAGGAGATACCAAAATGCCCATACCACTGTAATTCTCTTTCCTGATATGTAGTGACCTATGTGTTGGTTTTAAATAAGGGGGGTAGCAGAAGTTCTCCTCCAATGAAAAGTTTATTTTTTGTACATTGTGAATTTCAATAATGCTGTTTTGAAGAAACCACCATACACTGTTGGTCTTCAAAGGGATGGTCTTTATGAAACCGTAATATATGAGGTAGCAAGGGCAGTAGACATTAACCAAACATTTGATATAATACAAAATAAAAGACTGTCAGTTAAATTATTTCATGCCTTTGAATAAGCAAATTTCAGTGAACTGTTGACTCCCTTTTCAAGAGAGACACTTGATGGTACTGTAACAAACTATAGAAGTTCTGCCAAAAAGAGAAATAAGCAGAAAGTCAGATAATGAATTGTACTGAAATGTGACGACCACTGCATTTATACTAACATGTGGAAATTTTGCCTGATACCTGTGGAATCATCTGAAAGTGCTTCAATTTTCTTTATTTATTTCCAGTTTGATGACTAGGGAGGTCTACTGGGCTCAA
Source organism: Protopterus annectens (assembly GCF_019279795.1). Classification (NCBI taxonomy): domain Eukaryota; kingdom Metazoa; phylum Chordata; order Ceratodontiformes; family Protopteridae; genus Protopterus; species Protopterus annectens. The sequence goes on along the minus strand of NC_056732.1, from coordinate 1,000,495,191 downwards.
GGAGCCTGTTTTCAGTGGAGGCCCGGGGAGAAAAGTTCCATAATACATAGTAGAAATAGTAACAGTTAAGCAAATAATAAATATTATATAGTAAAACTTAAGCAAAGTAAAGTAGCAACATAGAATAATATACAATGCATATTTACATGTTTATGCATTAGAGAACAGTAGTACAGAGTCACTATTGTACTGAGGTTTTAAATCATCTGAGAATGGTATAAAAGTAACATTTGTAAGAAAACAGCAAATAAGATTACTTTTTATTTAAGGTTTTAAGTTCCCCTAAGTTTTCACCGTGTCATTAAGTTATCTGCATACCAAATCTGGAAGCTTAGCTAAACTGCAAAAGAGATTCATACTGCAGTTCTGGGTTTGATTCCCTCAGTCTCTGGGATTCTAACAAGTCACTTAACCAAGCAGTGCTCTTAGGTGATGCTTGAAAAGAAGCACTTTTGCTTCGTGGGTTTACCCAGCTAACAAATAAATAAAATAAAATAATAAAAGACAGGATTTCAGCTTCGCACTTCATTCAGATAGTGCCACCTCAGCATTGCTGCTCTCCTGAGTCTGTGATGCACTACAAGATCAGTATGAGACTCTGGATCCAGTCCCCAGTGTGCTGATGAAACCCACAGCCTTCTGATGTTGTGTCATCACAGGTGAGTGTGCAACCTGCTATGTCACTAAAGGGAATGTGTTAGGCAATCTGGAGTTGGAGTTAAGGAGGCAGCCTGTGCAAAACTGTGTCTGAGTAATGGAGCATAAAAGGTAATGGTAAACAGCACTAAGAATATCAACTAGTGTGATAACACAAGGGTGTTTGTAAGTGACATTTCATAAGGGTTCAAAGGTAAAACATGAACATTTGCAGGTGATGCAAAGGTATACATGAAACATGAGAATTGGTAGAAAAACATTATGATAAGTAAGAAAATTACATTATTTGTGTATTTATACATTGTTAACAAGGCTGTCCAGCTTGGCTGAGGCCAAGCAGAACTGTTTGGTTAAGTGATTTGCTGATATGGCATAGTGGTGTGTTGCTCTGACTCTCGTGCACAGGGTCCTGGGTTCAAGAGTGGGAGGTTGGCATAATGGTTAAGGCGTTTACCTTACAGACAGAACATACAGGGTTTGATTCTCAGATGGGGTAATTGGTTAGGCTTAAAATGGCCCACAAGGTCAGTTAGTCTAGTACTAATCTATGAGTCCATAAATCTATAAAGTTGCACAGCAGGCAAATATAGGCTGAGTGAATAAAACTCAAGACTATGAGAAAGTCAGTTGATGAGGTGCAAACATAACCAGCAAGGGATGGCCATGTGGACATAATTGCTCACCTAGCAAATATTGGAGTGGGGAGATTTAATAGCAGGTAGAGCATAAAATGAAAATCTCCAATCATACAGCATGTTGATTTCAAAAATTCACCATCCATCTTGGCTTTGCTCCTAGAGAGAATAAGTTCAGCACTGGACAATGAATGGATCCTTAGGGTGTCAAGTAGTAGCCAGTCTTTGTGAAAAAAAATTCTGACCAGGGGCAACATTTTCTATCTGCCCTCATTTTCTGCTCTGTAAGTGATGTAATTATTACACCAATAGTAATATAGTTGCTGTTACACAAGTAGTTCTTGCTAGCAAATACTACCCTTCAGGGACTTGCATTGTTTTACCAAGCTCTATCTTATCAACTGTGACTTCATATAATTTGGTTGGCGAAAATTGTCGACGCTACCAAAGTGCAGCAGAAGAAAATTTGCTGCTCGTATCTTAGCTTTGGCTATAATACATGTATAATATAAATATGGTTTGAAATGGAACTTATTTGCGAAACTATCAAGGTAGTTAATCCTAAAATATTATTCATGTGAATACAAGTTTCACAGCAGCATTGTTACTGGTCCCTCTCTCATGTTTTTCTCACTCTGATTTGCTCTGTTCTCTCTCTCTCTCTCTCTGTCTCTCTCTAGATAAGATATCTAATGAAAAACAAAATCGGGGTTCATTTTTTTAATGTTTAGTGCGCCTTGTTAGTATTTAACTTGTGCCTTGTTATTCACTTTTACTGATCGAGTAACCAGTGCATGTCAGCTGTTTTACTGAGGAGAACCAAGCTGCAGAGAGAGAGGCAAAGTGTCACATAAAAATAAACAGAATTAATACAAACAAGTATTACATTGTATCACAAGTATATAAAACTGTAGCCACATACAGTCATTTAAGTACAAGCAACATGAAAATACATAATAGGACAATCGGATAATATGAGACAAAACATATATGAACAGCCCCACAACATTTTATTGACTCTCTCTAGCTTTTTCACATCTGTGCTGTAGAAACCTTTCCAGATGTAGATTTTTCTTTGAATCATTTGTAATGCATGTTATAGCTTGTTGATACCATTTACATGATTTATATCCTGCCATGTACTTACTAATTGCTTTTTATCACTATTATACAGTTTCTGTTGCAAGTTCAGAACTTAAGAAATTGTGCTTGTTATTTCAGACATCTCTGTATGGAAGTATGTATAACCTGGGAGGTGAGGAGCTTGCAAATATTATTCAGATCCTAAAATGCTGCTTATCTGACATTCAGAAAGCCATAAATTCAAATCTCTAACTTGTCTGATTAAGAAAAGTATCAGTTACATTATTCATAAATAGCTTGTTTGAACTAAACTGCTACTTAATTCACACTGCCTCCTAGCATCAGAAATTAAGTATTGCACTGTGATCTCTAAGTAACTCATTCATTCTATATTCAAAACCACACAAATTTAATGCATTTACATTAATGACTTATTGATGATCGGGGAGTGGTTCCCAGACTGCTTTAATGCAGTTACATTAATGACTTATTAATGATCAGGGAGTGGCTCCTAGACTACTTTAATGCATTTACATTAATGACTTATTAATGATCGGGGAGTGGTTCCCAGACTATTTTAATACATTTACATTAATGACTTATTAATCATCAGGGAGTGGTTCCCAGACTACTTTAATGCATTTACATTACTGACTTATTAATGATCAGGGAGTGGTTCCCAGACTACTTTAATGCATTTACATTAATGTCTTATTAATGATCGGGGAGTGGTTCCCAGACTACTTTAATACATTTACATTAATGACTTATTAATCATCAGGGAGTGGTTCCCAGACTACTTTAATGCATTTACATTACTGACTTATTAATGATCAGGGAGTGGTTCCCAGACTACTTTAATGCATTTACATTAATGACTTATTAATGATCGGGGAGTGGTTCCTAGACTACCTTAATCCATTTTCATTAATGACTTATTAATGAATCGGGGAGTGATTCCTAGACCACCTTAATGTATTTACATTAATGGCTTATTAATGATCAGGGAGTGGTTCCCAGACTACTTTAATTCATTTACATTAATGACTTATTAATGATCAGGGAGTGGTTCCTAGACTACTTTAATGCATTTTACATTAATGACTTATTAATGATCGTGGTGTGGTTCCCAGACTACTTTAATGCATTTACAGTAATGACATTAATGATCGGGGAGTGGTTCCTAGACTACTTTAATGGCTTATTAATGATCGGGGAAGGTAGTTCCCAGACAACTTTAATACATTTACATTAATGACTTATTAATGATCAGGGAGTGGTTCCCAGACTACTTTAATGCATTTACATTAATGACTTATTAATGATCAGGGAGTGGTTCCTAGACTACTTTAATGCATTTACATTAATGACTTATTAATGATCGGGGAGTGGTTCCTAGACTACCTTAATGCATTTACATTAATGACTTATTAATGATCGGGGATGTGTGATTACCACAGCTGTCAGCATGGCACATAAATGCTATGGATCACACAGAAAACTGGAATCAAATAAAACATCAAGGAGCTCAAGTGTATTTCTAAACTGTGTACTGGAATCACCACAGTATGTATCCTGGAAATTGAATAGAATAGTCCATATCTTCAGTTTTTTCTTTACTAAACAGGGGTCAAAGTTAACAGTAAAGAAAAATACTTATTTTGTTAAGAACAAGCAACTTTAAGGTTCAGGTAGTTTTTGTTTCTATCAAAGTAGATCATAAAAGAATCAGCCTCATGATATGAAGATAATGGTGTAGTTGGTTTGAAGATGTATCTTACCACATTTACAGTGGTGTGAGATTGTACTGAAAGGGCATGCTTTTCTAGCTCTTTTCTCTTCCTGTTCTGGCTATTTTTGTCTCCCAAATCAGTAAATGGGCATCAAAAATATCTAAAATATTATTTACCTACCCTTCGTTTGCTCTCCCTGTTTAATTACTTTACACTGATCTCTAAATACCAACATGTTTTTTTAGACTTTTTCACATTCTGTACTCTTATGATCAATGGTCAAATCAGTTCCTTTACTTCAGAAGGTCCTTGTCAGTTACTGTCCCAAGGACCAGTTTTACTGACATTTTTTACCATGACTTTACTTCCCAACTGATTATCCCCTTCCTCTGGAAATGTTGGAACTTTTTTCCACAAATGGAGCACTTGCTCTTTGGCTGTCTCTTGGCATACTTCCTGCAGGTCTTTCATCCATTGTTGATGCTTTGCTGCTTCTAACAATGGTCTTTCACTCTCTACTTCTGAGTCAAAAAGGAGCTATAAGGGCATTTGTCTGCCTGTCATCACTTCAAACGGAGATATTCCTGTCTTGCTATTTGGTGTTGTCCTGACTCCCAATGCTAGGTAAATGATTTACCCAATGAGTTCCTTTGTCAATGCAAAATGTTTTCAGCCTGTCCTTTAAGGTCTATTAATTCTTTCTGCCATCCCATTTGATTGTGGATGATATGGAACATGAAACCTTTGATGAATTCCCAGCATGTCATAAAGTACTTTCGTCATTTTGTTTGACAAATTGTGTTCCAGTGTCTGATTCTATCACCCCAGGCCATCCCCAATGGCAAAACTGATTTTCCAAAGTGCTTCTGCTCTCACTTCAGCTGTTTTTTACTTGGTTGGAATTACTTCCACCCATTTTGAAAAAAAAACATCTACCGCTACCAGCAAGTAGTGATACCCACCCTTTGCAAAAGGCAATGGTCCTGCATAGTCAATTTGTATTGAGTACCATGGTCCATCTGACATGAGTACCCTATGCAACTGTGGCTTCTTGCACTTTGCATTTGTCTACAGACATATCAAACATTCGTCCTGCACTACCTCTCAGTTTTTTCAAACATGGATTCCAATACTTTTCTTTCACTACTGGCTGTAATGTTTCTGTTCCTACATGTCCCAAAATTTGGTGATTAAATTTCACAATTTGTTATGCCAACTGTTACAGAATGTATGGCAATTTTAGCCTTTTCCCTGTCTCAAAAACATAGAAATACCCACCTACCCCACCATTCTATAACACACATTTTTCTAATTCCTCTGGCTCGTCCTTTTCCTTTAAATCTTTTTTAATCCTCATCTACTTGTTTTCCTTCCTCCAAAAATCATACTTGAGAAACTTGAAGTTTATAGACTTTCCCTTCAGTCTCTTCTGGATATAAAGGTTTGCCTTTCTCAGCTGCTTCCTTCACTTTAGCATCTGCCAAAGTATTTCCCTTTGCATTTTCATTATTTGTTTTTTGATGAGCTTTTCACTTTAAAATACTGAACTGTCCATGCAACGTGTACTTTTGAATCAGTTTCCAAAACAGAAGCATGCTCCAAAGGCTTTTCTGCACTATCATTGAACCCTCTTCTAGCCCACTTTGCCATATTGCCATACACTCATTCAGTTGACTATATATAAATAAGGATTGTTTCTGATGCTTTTCGTTATACTCAACAATGATTGCTTGTTTGTATGTTTTAATAAAGGATATTCCATTTTTAACTCAGCTGTGGATTACCTACTATTTTCTATTTGATTATTTTGTAGCAGGTATATTACAATTATGAAAATAATCTTGCGCTTTTCACCGATATGGCTTCTTCAGACCACCAAAGCATTCGTTTTCAAACCAATCAACATCGATTTGTTTTACCAATATAGAATGCATTTCCATGCAGAAAAGCTAAATAAACAAAACTTGGGTGCTTCACCAACAATGCGTTCTTCATACACCCTATCACAGTAGGGTTATATCTAGATATTCGCATTGCTTGTCCTTCATAGCGTCTAGAAATGGTAACTTGGTTCCTGACGAACTCAAATAATATAGATTATAGATTTATTGGCAACATGAGTGCCCATAGCCTAATACCATCCTTCTCAGGTAAAATTCACCTTGATTCCAATCATTTCCAAAAGAACATTAATATCTCAATCTTACTGTTTTTGTATCTGTGATTACGTTTTAACAGTAAAGAGGGATTGCATCCAAGGTAACAAAAAATATACTCCAGTAGTTATTGATACATCCCCATGAAATCAATACTACCCCACCCCAGATTCGCTGGTCTAAATGGCCAGTGACTGGTCGATCATTAAGTTTTCAGTGATACCTCTGATTATATATTACAATGATATTTTACAGTTCGACTTTTATTAAGTGAACTAAGTGCATAACATAATTTAAGAAGTGAACATTACATCCTCCACAGCGCAAAGTTTATTCTTGGTTTGTTTCTGTAATTCCCCTATCTTAATGTGTAATTCTGCTTCCTTTGCTATGGAATTCAAAAGATTCTGTGTGCATCCTGTAACTCGTGTGTAAGAGCTTCTGTGTCAGTGTCCCCACTCATATTATCCTGTGAATCCATAACAGTATCAGCCCTAGTCAAATGTCTAAAACATTTTGCATATACTTTTTAACATGTATTTCATGTTTCTTTAATATTTGCATGTGTTTTTCATTAAGCTTTGTCAACTTATCATCCAGCTGTTTGATAATTTCTTATCCTTGTTAAGAGCATCCCACTGCAAGTAGTAGGCCTGAAACATTTCAGCTGTCTCTACAACCTGTAAGCTTTTAGCATGATCTAAAAATTACTGGAATTATCTCTAAAAGGTAGAAACTGGTGTTACAAAATGACTTTTGAATTCATCTGAGAATTTTGACTTGTCCTGCATAGTCTTTACTGACAATTACTGTAACACAATTTTATGACATGTTAAACAAAAACAAGGATATCTGTTCCCACAGTTAAGACATTCAAATTTGACTTTTGTACTTTTGTACATACTGATAAAAAAAAACGAATTCATTTACACACAAACTTTCTCACTTCTATTTATACCTAACAATGCTTTATTACATTTAACATCACTACTGGCTTATTCATACCAATGACATAATAATGTCCAAACTTTATCAGGAGACTGGTTTAAGTCTATGGCCACAGAATGTGTGCATCTAGCATTTATGTCCTTGATGGTATCCATGTTATTTCAGAAAGAGGCTTACCATTTTCAGAAAGGGCTAACAGGTGATCAGGTTGTAGACCAAAGCTGCACACTGGGAAATCCCTCTCTGTTGAACATGCTGATGAATGTCTCACAGCAGACGCAAAGATGAAATCTCAGTTTTACCCACTTGGAATTACGTGATACTGCTGAGCTGTTCAATGCTGACTGTATGGAGGTTGGTACCAACAAAATATTAACTAGTGCGTGTCATAGCACTTTTATGAATATTTAAAAGGGTCTGAATTAAGTCTGGCATGCCACTATTAAACTGAATTAGCAACAGGTTACACAGACTAAGATACTGTACAGCTGTATATTCGTATACTGAAAAGTTTATTGAAACACTACTGTCGAGATTATAACATTTTCTTTATATCACAGATCACTGTCAGATACATTGGACTTCCTCAGCTGACTCAGATTACAAAAATGTCCACCAGACAGCTCTTTAACAGTCACTTTTATCTAGTTTCAAACATTGTCCTTGATGAAACACTCTTTTCCTGTATTGAAGCATTCTTTGTCTGCATCCTTATCTCATCCAGAGAAAATGGGTTCTCAGCAGGTCAAAATTTTCTTTCATTGATAGGCTAGTCTGTAACTTTTTCCTGCTGTGTTAGCCATTTCCCTTTAGCAGGTTTATTCACTTGAATATCTGTATACATTCAACTGTTTATGATATTTCAACAAGCCTCTATTGTCAATGCCATATGTTACAAAAACATTCAGAAGTATAATCCGTTTTGTTCCACACAAGCACATTCTGTTAAGCTAATCATATGTGTCTACTGTATATTACTTTTCTGTACTTGCAGATGATGTGTTACATGCTATTTCTAAAAATGCAACACCATTACTATGATATAAATCAGTTTTACCAAACCTCTGTTACTGTGAAAGAAAAACAGTTCTGCCAAATTATATATATGTATATATATTTTTTGTATCAAATACATCTTATTACTATTAGGGAAACCAGATTTACTTTATATAATTCTATCACTATCCTTGCCATCTTTGTTTCTTTATTGATAGCTTCTTTGTACTGACTCGTTTACATCATCACTCCCTCCTTTCCATCTCTTGAAGGCCCTCTCTTTTGTCATAAATGCTAACCTCACATTGTTATGTAGCCACATTGACCTTCTATTTTTGTCCTTTTGCCTGTTCCTTGAATCCTTGTCTGCAGCCCTGAGTAAACCATCCTGACCCATTCCTTAGTTTATTTTCTCTCTCTATTTGCTTATCTCCTAATTGATCCTTTGCCATCTCCCCAACACAGCGTAGTACAGTCTTCTGAAATATCATACTGGTAGCATTTACGTCTTTATTTTTACACTTCCCCATAGTCTAAACCACATATGAATACTGCTAGCTAAATTTGCCTTAACATGGATGTCTATGTCACCATGTGCATTTTTAATAGGACCACATCCAAAGTTCTGCCCTTTCTGGTACAGTTTTGCACCATTTAACTTAAACCTCATGGTCTAAGACCGTAATCACCTCCTCATTCTACTGTACACTGGAGCTCTGAATCTCCCAATCTACTCCTGACATATTCAGACATCCCATGAGAATTACTGTCTTCCACCTCCTCCTTTCTTTATTATCTTCTCCAGTCTCTCATTCCGCTCTGTGATGGACAGTGCCCTTATCTATCACTGAGTATTTATATTCTTTGATTAATGCATCTAGTTTCCTTTCAGTTGAATCTAGTGAAGAACTCCATATTGTCTACTTTTGTTGCTACTCATTATTTATCTTTGAACTGACAGGTTTATTTACTGGGGTTCTATACTGGTGCAACCTTTGGCAAATTTGCATTTAAAAGACATTCTTCATTTTTGGAGCATATTACTTGTGTAATCATAGGCATCCTACTTATTCAGTACAAGACGAGCATAAGGGGCATCTTGCCTGCAGTACTCACCAACAACTGATTCAGAAGGAGAATCGTTTATCTGTCAGCAAGCATTACTTACTCTTCTTAGTGAAAGGAATGATGCATCAAACAGCAGCTCAACATGTCATTCATTAAAACAGTGCTCTGAGCACTGGAGACTGTGTACTGTGCTCTGGAGAACTGTAGGTCATGGTAGGGCACACATAATAAAGCCATTATGCACTATACATTCAGAAGTGAGATGTAACTGCTTTAGGATGTAATGCGGGGAGTAAAATGCACAGTGCCAGAGGTACAGAATACATCAGATGTTGTGCCATACAGTAATATAACATATCTTCTTGTTGGGTACAGATTGCAAAGTCAGCTAGGGAAGCACAGCGTAAAATCTGTGGGGGATTGTACTGTTTCACAAGAGTATGCAATGTAACACACAGCATGTGCTCTATGGATGCATCTATTTGGGGGTGAGGAAAGATGCTCCATTATGTTTGTGAGTTATCATACACATATACTCACATAGGAACATACACACCCACCCATACTTGTGCATGCACCCCCCCACACACACACACACACACACCAAGACACACACTCAGTATGGAACTTGTTCATGGAGATTTGTTGGGCTGGTGCAGACTCCAGCTGATTATTACAGTTCTGGGGTCTCCTTATTCTACCATGGACTTTGTTCCTGAGCAGAAGATTCCCTCTAGTCCCTACAGGAGAGGTGAGCTGGCAATATACTGCTCTATCCTTACCATCTCCAGCCAACTCATTAAGGCTTGGCACTGCTGCTATGTTTTATTTTAAAGTTATTCACATTAGTTTGTTAGGAAATGTAAAAAAAACACCTTTTGTATCATGAAACAACTTATTTGTACAGGTTTGCATTCATTACCCTAAAGCCATGTTTTCTTTTAAATTTACCAGTTGGGATTGTGGCTTAAGGAAAAAAAAAACTATGCACTGCGTGTTATACTGGAAGGCCAAATTACACAGATATGCAATGCATGCTATACTGGAAGGTCAAATTACACAGATATGCAGTGCATGCTATAGTAGAAGACCAAATTACACAGATATGCAATGCATGTTATACTGGAAGGTCAAATTACACAGATATGCAGTGTGTGCTATAGTGGAAGGCCAACTTACACAGATATGCAGCGTGTGCTATAGTGGAAGGCCAACTTACACAGATATGCAGTGCGTGCTATAGTGGAAGGCCAAATTACACAGATATGCAGTGCATGCTATAGTGGAAGGCCAAATTATACAGATATGCAGTGCGTGCTACAGTAGAAGGCCATATTACACAGATATGCAGTGCGTGCTATAGTGGAGGGCCAAATTACATAGATATGCAGTGTGTGCTATAGTGGAAGGCCAAATTACACAGATATGAAGTGTGTGCTGTAGTGGAAGGACAAATTACACAGATATGCAGTGCATGCTACAGTGGAAGGCCAAATTACACATAGAGAAGTTAATGATATGCAGTGGTGTGCATTATTTTTATTTATCTCCTTGCATTCCTGTTTCGTGTTTATCTAATTTCTTAACATATGTATGTATTTGTAGATTGTGCATAACATCTATCATTAGTATTTGATCAGGTATTTCCTAGTATGAGGCTTTGGCTTACAGTGACACCAGTTAGATATTGCAGCTATCAGTGATGTGTTAATTTAGTATTTATATGAATATTGTAAGTGAAGCTGCAGAGTTAACATATTTGTTATTATTCTTAAGTAAGGTATACATTTTCATAAATATACCTTTAGTATTGGCATGGCTTGGTGAGATAAATTTAGCTATAGTATTAGGTGACACAGCAGAAAAAGGGTTAATAATAGCAGAATCTTCCTAGAATACATGGACATGACCTCACTTTAGCATTTGTCAGACAGAGATTAGGTCATGCTTGTTTAGGCATGACTACTAATATATATATAAATAAGCCCCATCAGGTATGAGGTGATAGTGTCTGGGTCAAGAGGTAAAGAAGGCACAATTAATGCCACAGTACTTTGATCTGTAATGGAGGCAAGCATTTTTTGTAGTTATACTCAGTATGTAGGGTCCAGGTCATGAACCAACATGTTGCCTAGTGGAAGGCCAGATTATGTTTATTTGCCTGTTTGAGTAGTACTTGTATGACTCAGCAAACAATAACAAGGAGTTAATCATATATGAGTTTAGGGAGGGACTCCCCGTGTGAATTTAGAGGACCTGTGCCTCCTATGAGAGAGGTTGCTTATAAGTTCATCTGTAGCACGAAATAGTGGGGACTGACTGCTGACCTCACAGTCTACTAAACTTTTTCCATATCCCACTTAGACACCTGTGAGTATTGAACCCCACCAAAGTGTTCTTCAGGAGTTTTACAGGAGAATACATGAAATTATGTGATTTCTATCACTTTCCATTTTAAGCCTTCTATGGTAGAAAAAAGGCCAGTTATGTTTTCTCCAAGATGGCCTCATGGGAAGCTATAAATACTGCTGAAAAAATGGATATGTGTATAAATTAAATACACCTTATTATTTGTCTAGTTAACTAAGAAAGAAAATAAGTTACAAGTTTTCAAATAGATATGACTGAAATAAATAAAAACTCTATGCCAACGCAATTATCTGTGCTAGCATACTGCAACTGACTATGATTTCAAAAAGCCATCACTAAATCATATTTATAAATATGTGACCAAAACAGAGACATCTAGTTTAAAGGTGTTTCAATCTAAGAACAGGTACTGCATGTTTATGGGCATATGGCAGCCTTAAAGTTCATTGTTCTGCTTTCATAGGATGATAGGAGGTTACTAGGCTAATGGCCCTGGGGCCCTTACAAGGCTACCCAAGAGTTTATTCCTAAAAAGAAGCCTCAGTCAGCACCTGTTGCCCTGTCAGTGAGGAACACTAGTGGAACCCCTGGGAAAAATTTGTGTTTTCCCATCCACTCATTAAGGTTGCGCTTGAATAGAGTCAGTGAGGTGTTCTGTTTGACATGTATGTGGAGTCTATTCCAGAGACGGGGCAGCCTCTGAGAGACAAACCTGTCTTTCTAGCATGTTTTGTTGATGTTGCATATTAGATTCAGGCCTTTCAAAGGGTAATGCACGAGGAGTTAGACTTATGGATATGGAGCATCTCTAGTAGGGCAGGGTGCAAGATTGCCTTGTAGGCAAGACACATATCACCTCTGAGGAATTTGTACGATACTGAGTAGAGTGACAGTGATTTGAGCCTGTCTGCACAGGAAAGGTTTTGGAGGCCATGGATTCTCTTTGTGAGGTATTTCTGTGGCCTTTCCAGTTGGTGCAGATATTTGGAGAGGTATATACCAAACGGGGTATTATACTCAATTATTGGTCTAATGAGGAAGGAGTATAAAGAGGTAATAACCTCCTTCAGTTACACTGCTTGCTCTTTAACTGATATACCAAGGAGGAGAAGACTTCTTCTGTTTACAGAACTGTATCCCTATTATCTCAGGTGCTGCTGACACTTGGCTTATACACGCTCATGACATAGAAGAATTATAATTCTAGCTAAATCATATCCGTAATATTTCATTATATAAGTATTGCACATAATGTAAACAAGTAAACACTAATCTGGCAGTTATTTAGAGGGATGCAGGAAAGCTGCCAAAAGCTCCACAGCTGGACCATTCCACTGAGATGAAATAAAAAACAGCTGGCAATTTCTAAAAAGACATTTCCTGAAGAAAGTGTTAATACATAAAGATTAAGTCTGGCTAAAGTTTGTACTTGCGCTGTTAAGGCTACGTTACACAATTTACAGAACTATGAAGTGAAACACAACCTTGTCATAAACTAGTTTGCCATTTCTATTCACATCGACAAACTTTGCAGGTAGCTGTACTTAAGACCCTGCTTCTTTAAAACTACAGAAATAGTATAGATTTTTTTCTGCTCATGATCCCTTTATAATCTCAAAATACTGAAATCTCGAATTTCAGTATCCCGAGACCATAAATGTGAAACTTCAAAATAGCGAAAGTGCATAATCGCGAATCCGAATATCTCAAATTTGCGGTTATGCATTTATGCTACATTACGGGTATTGTTTGGCTGGGATGGTGTTCAGTGTACTGAGTGGATTTATGTGCAATTTAAGGTAAGTGAGTGTATGTGAGTGTGTTTGCAAGTTGTACGTGTGGGTTAGGGTAGGCAGGTGAAAGTATGAGTGTGTAAGTGTTGGATGTGTTGGTCTTTTTACATGTGTGATGTGTGTGTGTGTGTGTGTGTGTGTGTGTGTGTGTGTGTGTGTGTGTGTGTGTGTGTGTGTGTGTGTGTGTGTGTGTGTGTGTGTGTGTGTGTGTGTGTGAGGGACTGTAGAAAGTCTGGGTGAGAGTTTGCTGTCTTTGTCTGTTTGTGCGATCTCGGAGTTAGTATATATAAGTAGGGGGAGTGTGGGGGGTGCAGTCCCCCACATGGGGAAGAAGGGTGCTTGCCCCCCTTCTTATTTGTAGTGTAGGGTTGTTTAGTTTTTATAGTGTGGGTAGAATGGTGTGTGTGTTGTGTGGTGTATGCTGTGTGAAATGTTTGTGGTTTTGTGTTTCACGGTTTTGGGTTTCAGGATTTTGGATCGTTCGCCTTTATGGTCTCGGGATACTGAAATTTGAGATTTCAGTATTTCAAGATTATAAAGGGGAACCATGTATAGACAGTCTTGGAGTTCATTGTCTGCTCCTTATTCGGTCACAGTTACGGATGAGCTATTGACTGTCCTAGGACTGCATACTCTTTTTGAACTTGCTAATGAATGCATTCATAGTTTTAAAAATAAAATTCATAGTTTGTTAGGAAAATTAGAATCATATTTAGGAGACTAACAATACACAGAATACTTATCTTTGTGGAACTTCAGTGGATAAAATATTATGATTGATAAACACATTATAAAAAACCTAGGGACTTCACGTGGGAGTACTGTTTACATTTCTTATACACTACCATGTGCACATTTCTGCACATTTCTTTCGTGTAAAAGTCTTGTTTTAGTACTTCAAATTCATTGCTGCAAATTATGCATTATGACACTTCCAATGTCTGCAGCCTTATGTTCCTCCCTCTGTGAATGTCTTTTACATTTCTTTCATTTTTAGTATAGCATTTCACTAGTCAATCCAAGGGTTATAATTGATAATTACTTATTTTACTATTTCATACTGTATTAACATATGCAATATAAGTGCTAATGACGGGCATAATGGAGATTGTAAGGAAATAACAGATCAACTGTGGGTGTTGTAAACCTCGGTGCCACAGGCAGGAGGCCTCCCTACCTCTGGAAGTTCCATTGTTTTAGCAGTAATACATTACAGGTTGTGGGTAATGCAGGATTATTCCATGGTTGGCATGGTTTGATCATGGGGCTGAAGCCCAAGTGATTAAACAATTGAAAAGGTTTACCTCTTCTATATAATATCATTGTATAAAATGACTTCACTGCTCTTCTGCCGACTTCTGGTAGTCTGGAGGCATCCAAAATATATACTGCTTATGCTCTGTCTGTACATACAGATGGCTGTACAATACGTTGTTGGCTCTGCCTTTTTTTATCCTAGTCTAGATTTTCTCAGAAGGTCCACTTTTTTGCGTCATACTTATGTTCATAAAAGATGTAGTTTTGTGGCAAACCATTGAAGACTTAAATCACTAAATGATAAATAATACCTTTGTTTTAGAAAAAAGATTTTGTGAGGTATGCCATTTGAACTGGCTGTACATGTATTTTTGGCATAAAAAATGAGTTTTTTAGAATGTGTTATATTATCCTGCTCCAATGAGCAGTTTAGTGCAGAATAAAAGTCATTATTGTTTTGTTTTACAGTTTAAAGTCTCCTCTTAGCAGAGTGGAGAAAGCTGCTTAACATCGCATGTTCTTGTGAGGAACATGCATTGTCTAAAGAGCAGGAAGAATGCAAAACTACTGTGTGACATTACTGACTGACAGAAATCCTCATTGATTTATCAGAAAAACTAAAGTTTATGAGGAAAGGGTAGACATATGAGGAAAAAGTGATGAGGTTAAAACTACCAACATAAAAATTTCAACAGAACACAAATTAAAGGTCATGCTGATAAACACTAGGAGTCTAAACATGAAACTGCACTCACTGCAAGCATTTCTAACCCTGGACAATGTTGACATCTGTGCAGTCACAGAAACCTGGTTCAAAGCTGCGGAGTGCACCCCAGCCTTACCTGGTTACTCATGCTGTGATACATTCAGACCTCAAACTGTGGGTAGTAAAGCCAAAGGAGGTGGAGTTTCAATATATATTAAAGACATATATATATTAAAGACACACTTCTAAAGACTAGTGTGGTCTCCTTTAAGGCCCCCGAGCTGGCGGAAAACATTACTCAAGCCGCTGAATCACTTACAAATGCCTTCTACCAGCACCTGCAGGACTGCATGGATAAGGCAATCCCAAGCAAAACAAAGACTCTTTGTACCAAAGGCAAGCATCCAGTCTGGTGGACCCCAGCCATAAACAAACTCTACAACAAAAGGAGGAAGCTACTACAAGATAGAGCAAAATCCTTAAAAGGTAAGACACCCTTGATCACTATAAGTAAAAAACTAAGAGCTCTCATAAAATCATCCAAAGCAAATTTCGAGAGAAAAATAGCTAATGACTCAAAAGACAATCATAAGGCCTTCTTTAGCTATGTTAGAAACCTGGGAGGAAACTCCCAGATATGCTCAGAGCTAGTTCAAAATGATGTGAAGATTACTGATCCTACAGACATTGCCAACATACTGGCTGACAGGTTCAGTGCAAACTTCTCCCTCCCCAAAAGGAGAGATATCTATACCAAACGATTGCAGCCCCCAAACATCTCCAGCCCAAGTGAGAACTGCTCTCTCCAAAGCAAAAACACAGCATCCATGGGACCTGATGGTGTCCCCGGCTGTGTGCTCCATGAACTCAATGAGGAATTAAACCCACAGCTAGGACAGCTGTTTAATCAAAGTCTTACCTCTGGATAGGAGTGGCGCACTGCAACTGTGGTACCACTTCACAAAGGCGGTGCCTCCACCGACCCTGAAATTACCGCCCATTAGCTTGACAAGCCTTATCTGCAAAGCCATGGAGAGGATCATAATGGACCTCATAAATAAAGACATAGGGAATTTGCAGACTTTGGATCCAACCCAGTTTGGCTTTGTCAAAGGCAGATCATGCCTTTTAAACTTGGTTGACTTTTTCAAACAGTCACCAAAGCCATTGATGAGGGAAAGGCAGTCCATACAGCCTACCTCGATCTGGCTAAGGCCTTCGATACAATACCCCATTCGGTATCATTGAAAAACTCATCAGCTTAAATGTCAACCCATACATCACAAGATGGGTTGCAAACTGGCTGAGTGACAGAACCCACAGGGTCAGAGCTGCTGGCGCCATGTCAGACTCAAAGCCTGTCACAAGTGGTGTCCCACAGGGCTCAGTCCTGGGCCCACTCTTGTTTGGCATCTACTTTTCCAAGTACAAGCAAACACAGGAGGGTTATGGCTGACAAAGTTTGCAGATGACTGCAAACTGGGCCATAGTAGAAAACACATCTGACACAGATATCCTTCAGAAGGGTCTCACAGAAACGGATAACTGGTGCCAGAGCCACGGCCTAAAGTTAAATGCCAAAAATGCATAGTCATACCCTTCGGGAAAAACAAGGTTACCCCTAGCTACCAAATAGGTGGCAATCCACTGAGCACAGAAGAAGTTATCAGGGACCTGGGGACCCAGGTTGATAGTAGTCTGTCATTCGACACCCATGTAGCTAAAGTAGTTAGGAAGACCTTCTACATTGCCCACCTTATCATGAAGGGATTCTCATCTAGATCAAGGGAGGTCATAGTCTCCCTTTACTCATCACTCATCAGACCAATGATTGAGTACAATGCCCCATTCGGAATGTATCTGACCCGACACTTGCAGCAGCTGGAGAGGCCACAAAAGTTCCTCACCAAAAGGATAAAGGGTCTCAAAATCTGTCCTATGCTGCCCGACTGAAAGAACTCCAGCTCTATTCAGTGCTCAGAGGTGACCTTTGCCTAACATACAAGGCCATGTCAAACTCAGATTTGATGAATATGCTTCACCTCAAAAATCTAGATCCATCAGAGCCACAAGGGCGGAGACTTAAACCTTGACACGGCTATTAATAGGACGTGCTGGAGGGATAGATTCATCACCCAAAGACTCCCTATGCTGTGGAACAAAATCCCGGTACATGTGAGGCAGAGCACCTCGCTGGCCTTGTTCAAGAGAAATCTTGACCAATGGATGGGAGATCGCAGATATACCCCAGGGATTACCTCAGTGTCACTGCTCGACAGAGGCACAGAAAAATAATGGGTATAGTTCCCCATACTAAAGGGGTGGCCTAAGCCACAAAACGATGGGCTAGGCTTGTAAATGCCCTCGGGCAGATAGCCTAGTATGAACCTATGAACCTATGAACCTATGAACCTATACACACCTCCAGGCTGGTCAGACAGTATGACACACAGGAGACACTTCAGGTGCAGTTAACTATTAACAAGACCCTTATACAAATCATAGTAAGCTACCAGCCCCCAAATCTGACCCAAGATGCCCAAACTGCCTATCTAGACCTCTTCAAACCTATCAAGATTCAACCCTTTACCCTGATCCTGGGTTTCTTTAACTACCCAAACATAGACTGGAAGAACTACTCTTGCCAGAACACAAATGCCCAGAGATTCCTCAATTTTATCATTGCAAATCCTTTAGAACAGCTAGTCGATACCCCCACAAGAGGTGATAATATCTTGGACTTGGTATTAACCAACATATGTAACCACTGCAGCATCCCTGCAGTATCATCCTCCCTTGTATTCATTCATGTTTTACTAAGCTCGGTAAAAAGCTGACTAAATAGCAGTATATGTTTTTGCTTGAATCTCGTCAGATTAAGATGGCATGTTCAGCTCTCCTGGTGTGCGCTCTGGAATCCAGGTTCTTTTCTAACTGTGATGCTTATAGCATGACCAACAGTTGAAGGAGAGTTGGGGAGGGCTTGTATTGTGTGCTGAGCAGAGACTGAATAGGGGAAATTACTTTGCTTGGCCTCATGGCTGTTACATTATATAAGAAAGGGGAAAAGAAAAAAAAAAACAGGGAAGCATCACATTCGCTAACTGTGATTTGGTGAATAGGTATGACATACCAGATTTGTGGTGGAGTGCACTAAAACCATCTTTTTCTCTGGAAGGAGCTCCATGCTTGCATAAGTAGGTTCACAGTCGAACAGCACGACTGCCAGTAATGACTATTAGTCTCGCATGCGTGTAGCATGATTTGGTCTATATTACATTCTTGAAAGCAGACACTGTCATATCTGACATTGTCGACACAAGAATCGCAAAACTGCAGAACGTCAAACAAGTAAACGGAAATCTCCGTAAGGGGAGATTTCCATTTACTTCAATGTAGTGCGATCTCGGAGTTGGTATATTTAAGTAGCGGGGGGTGCCCCCCTGCCTACACCATTTAGTTTTTTTTTATTTTTTTATTTTTTTATTTTTATTTTTTTTTTCTGAACATTCAATGTTTTAACAGTTCAATCACTAAAGGTCAACCTTTAGTGATTTGAACTGTTAAATATTCGATGTTCTAATATAGACCCGCATGATTAGTGGTCTACTGGCTGTATTAAGTTCAATTTTTCTATGGTAACTATAATGTCATAGGTATTATTGTCTACAGGGTCACTCATATTTATTTTTTCTTATTTTACTTTATTTTATTTTGTTTTGGAAGCCAGGACTATCTGATTGGGTCATACCTACCACTATATCAAAAAATAAAGCCAATTTCACTGGTGGTGACACAATGTCTGTAGTTATCTCTGGGGCAATTAAGGCATGTCAACAGATCTTAAATTTAGGTGTCTCTAATAATATAACATCGGTGGATTTCATTTTGTACACAGGATATGTTGGTCACTCGTTTTAATAAGCATTAGATTACAGGGTATTCCAGTTTGCTGTTCGAGTTGAACTAGTATGTCCTTCTGGAAATTCATATTGGAACACAGAGGGTTATGCTTATGAGCTGTTAAGAAGTAATAGACACATTATTAGGAATCTGTCCTGATATAGGGTTCCTTGGCTGGGATAGCAGGTTGGCAGGTATGTCAGTGCAGGACTGGCACATGGTTAAGCACATAGGGAACAGCTTTAAGCATAGGTAATTATGGATATACCTGCAAACTTGCTTTTTTGGAGCATTTGTCTCCATTTCAGCAAGCATCTTCAGGAGTCATAGCCTGTCGGTCGAAACACAGTCCAGCTGTGGGTAAAGGGATAGAGTTGGGCAGCATCTTATGGGCAGTGGACAGTTAAAGAAGGTTTTTGTTTTCTCTGGTGGATAGTAATTATTGCTTTCTTTTCCTTGACAGATGGCTGGATCGTGCAATTTGTGGGCCAAGAGCAGGTCAGTGGCAAGAAGGAAGTAGGCACGGCAGTCGAGGGATGCTGTCATAGTGGATGTTTCAGTTGTTGGAGTGGTGTATGATGTGGTGGCAGATGGCAGAAGTGCAGTTTGCATCGGCCGGTGGTTCAAAGGAAGTGGACTCGACAGGTGATGGATGTTACTGAGGTGAATGTTTCGGTCACTGTAGCTGTGCGCAGTGAGGTCATCGGTAATGATAGTGTTAGGTGCTCATTTAGGCATTTCAGAGTTGGTGTGGTCTGGGAGTAGTGTGAGGACAGGTGAGGATGAGGTACATCAGGTGCAGGGTGAAGCAGGTGTTTGTGTTTGATTATGGGGAGTTTGGGGTCATCCACATTAGGGTGGAGTCACAACAGCATGAGATTGAGTCAGACTTTGGGATATGGCCAGGTGATTCATTAGCTAAACAGGCCCTGAGATAAGGGGGGGTGGTCTTTTAACCCCCTCACATACTGCTTTTAGTTAAAGGAAAGATCTGAAAGGGGGAGTATGTAGATATTTTGAATTAATTGATGTGGATGGGGGTTCAATGTCTGAGGGAATCAGAAACCACAAGCAGTAAAGACTTTTGGTGGCTTTAGTGGCCTTGGGGCAGAGGAGGATAGGTAGACTGTAGCCGAGGAAATGGGACAACTGGGTGTTAGGCTTCATTTATTACATTGCAGTTTGGTTGGAGAAGGATAGTGTCTTGGCCTTACCACTCTTGGGTTATCGTCTCATGATCTTTGAGGTACAGCATCCGTGGGTGGGGAATGCCTGGTTGTGATATGATCAGAGGTTTGGAAAGTGGAAGGCGGTGGATCAGTCACTGCATTGAGATGCAAGCCATCTTGACATTTGGCTAACCACTATGGTAGATAACCTTGGAGCTGTTAGCAAGGAGGTTAAGTTGGGGGGGGGGTGGTTGGGACAGGCATATGCTCGGCTTTAATGCAGGGTGTTGCCTGTGGGTGCCGTGTAGGTTTTCATAGGCATATGCTGGGCTTTAATGCAGGGTATTGCCTGTGGGTGCCATGTAGGTTTTTGCACATCTGTTCGAAGTGTGCGGGTATGAATTCAGCTGTGCAGGGGGTAGACGGAAGGCACATTGGTTATTTTGAGTTTGCAGCAGCTTGAATTGTTTTGATTACCTTTGTCGTTTTCTGGATTTCAGAGTAGTCGGGGACGTAATGGCGATTTTAAGGGATGGAGAAAGGGGTGTCCTATCATGGGTCAAAGGGAAGACTGGAGGATGCACTTTTCCATTAACATACAGGTATTATGTCAGATTCTCATGCAATTTCCTGATTCAGCAGTTGTGGATGAATTAATAGATTAATTGAATTGTTTTGATTACCTTTGTCGTTTTCTGGATTTCAGAGTAGTCGGGGACGTAATGGCGATTTTAAGGGATGGAGAAAGGGGTGTCCTATCATGGGTCAAAGGGAAGACTGGAGGATGCATTTTTCCATTAACATACAAGTATTATGTCAGATTGTCATGCAATTTCCTGATTCAGCAGTTGTGGATGAATTAATAGATGTTTTTTTTGCGGATTTTCTGTTAAGTCAAGCGTGGGAGGGGAGGAGTCAATTTGTAGGACTCTGCATTCCTTGCAGGGGAAGGAAGGGATTTTGGAAGGCTTGGTGGAGTAGGAAAGGCAGATGGATAGGTTGCTGGGTCTGTTTGTTATTCCTCCCTTTAACAGTTTTAAGGTTTCTCCATTGGTGTTGGTTCCTAAGAAGGTGTCAGGGAATTTCATTTGATTCACCATCTGTCTTATCCTGAGGGGAATTCTGGGAATGATTTTATTTCAGGAGATGACACAAAAGTCAGTTATGCATCTTTGAGTGATGCAGTGCAGGTCGTTTTAGAGTCTATGGACCCATGGTTAGTGTCGGTAGATACTGAATCCATTTTTTTGTTTATTACCAGTTTGAAAGGAAGAGTGACTGCTGTTGGCAGGGCAGTTGGGTTTAAGTTTTATTTTGACAAGGCCATGCAGATG
Organism: Protopterus annectens; assembly: GCF_019279795.1. Lineage (NCBI taxonomy): Eukaryota > Metazoa > Chordata > Ceratodontiformes > Protopteridae > Protopterus > Protopterus annectens. The sequence continues at coordinate 1,000,473,383 of NC_056732.1, read as the reverse complement.
GGATGCTTGGTGGCCTGTATTACTTTGAGAGGTTTAGCGCTGCTCTTCATTGAATTTGGCAGCAGTGGATAGGCTGCCAGGAGCTGGTATGTTATTTGGATGACTTCTTAAGAGTAGCTGAAGGGTTTGATGGAGCATTGGAAGGATTGTGGATATTTCTGGGGATGTGTGAGGAACTGGGTGTTCCATTGATTAGGGAGAAGTTAGAAGTCTCAGGCAAGGCTTTGTTTTCTGGGATTGCTACTGGATGCAGGCTATGGTTTGTTTTGGTTACCAGATGTGAAGGTAACACACTTGAAAGAACAGATTTGCTGGGGAAATCCAAGGACAAGGTGCAGATTAAGGAAGTCATGGAGCTCTTCAAGCTCCTGAAGTTTAGATTGTTCCTTTTGTGGGTTTGTGGCCTTTTTGTTGAATGGGGGAAAGCAAACATCATTGGGTGAAGATTAATAAGTTGGTGCATGCTGATCTAGCATTGTTTTTTTTTTTTTTTTTAAGCAGCATTTTGGCAGGTGGATTGGGTTGTTCAAGGGGATTTGCAATTGTTTACAGATGCGGCAGAAAATATTGGGATGGGGACATATTTTGGGGGGGGATGGTTTGTGGCTGGCTGGAAGGATGATTGGAGGAGGGATGTTGACTATTTGGAGTTAGTTTCAGTTTGGCTGGCTTCGAAGGTGTAGCAGGAGACGTTGCAGGGGAAAGCGTTCATTTTCATTTGAACAATATGGCAGTGCAAGGAGCCACTGTTGTTGCTAGATGAGGTGTGTCAAGTTGGGTTGGAAGGACCAGGTGCTTAGTAAATGAATCCTGGGCAGCTTTTAAAAGGAAGGTGAATGGTAGGGAATTGCAAGATTTTGTTAAATTTTTGATGCAGCTGCCTGAGGAGGAAGGAGTTTGGTGAGAAGGATTGTTGTTGTGATATTTGGTTCAGGCTTGCAAACAAGGTAAGGCAGTTCAGTCAGTCAGGGTGGACTTAGATGCAAAAAATATAGTTGCACGAGTGGCAGGGTTACGTGACTTTACTAAATCTTGGACTGTGGTTCGTGTGCTGAAAGGGATGGGGTACGGTTGATAGTGTGAAGACTGACAGACAATGACCATTGACAAGACAGGTTTTGAAGGTTTTGTTTTGTGGATTATCACTGGTAAATGGAGATTTATTGGCCTATACTTTATGTGTAACGTTTTCTTTATGGATGTATTATGGAACTTTTAGGGTCAGGGTTGTTTGGTTGCAAGTTTGGTGGTATGTTTCAGTGTTTTTTGCTTCCATGTATATTTGGTTGTGTAGATCAAAGGTTTCCCATTCATTCTTTGCTCATTGGAAGGGTATCGGATTTTGCAAGGGAAGGCAGATTAATTGAAGTCATTAAGAGGGTGGGTCGCTGGCCATCAAATGCTTTCTTGTCTTATATTAGTTAGGTACAGTGACTGACTTAGTATTAAATTTGTTCTCTAGGAAAGGAAATCTCATTTTGGTCATTCTTATATCCATTAGGTGGTAAAAGCATGCTGTAGTTAGGCTGGATGGCACACACTTGGGTTGGCATTGTTTTGGGTGGCAGTGGGCTCCTTAGAGTCCTGGTGGTTCATTTGGCAGGTAACGATTTGTAAATAATTCAAAAGCTACAGTGGGTAGTTAGGATAAGTGAGGATCTGTTTATTTTAAAGAGGTTATACCCAGATATGTGTACAGTGTGGTTGGAGGTAGGACCACAGTTACTTTGACTTTGGAGGGGGCTCAACGGTTTGTTAATTTTAGGCTAGTTAGGCAACTGGCTGCTTTGGGTATTTATACGATAGGGCATTGGGATGTCGGTGACAGGGATCCAATTTGGTTCAGAGAGGATGGAACACACCTGAATGATTTTGGTGGGACCTCCTTAATATACACTTAGGTTTGTTTTGAAGGGTTTGCTAACGGTTTTGTAGTGAATGAGGGGGAACAGCTTATGTCGAGCTAGTTGGTGAAGAAGAGTGGCAGGTTTGCCTCTCTTCTGTTCCTCCTCTGGTGTCAGATGTTTAATTCAATGAGTTGGGAAATAAAAGTGAGCAACAGGACGCTGCTTGATAAGTAAAAATAAATGAGCGAAGGTGAGGATGCTGCTTGATAAGTAAAAGTAAGCGAGAAGAGGTGAGGACGCTGCTTGATAAGTAAAAGTAAGCGAGCAGAGGTGAGGACGCTGCTTGATAAGTAAAAGTAAGCGAGCAGAGGTGAGGATGCTGCTTATTTGTTTAGGGTGAGTGGGGGGCTGCACTATCCTAGTAAATGGTTATGTGGATGTTCATGGTGTGATCAATAAATTAAAATATAGTTCAACAAAGTTATGTTTATGGAAGTTTAATAAAGGTCATCAAATGTCATTTGATGTGGTATGTTTATTGAAGAGGATCGGTACAAATCAGGTTTGGGAACAAACTAATTTGTCAAGGGACATCGGGTGAGAGTCAGTTAGGAATAGTGATGGGAGTTCAGACTGTAGTAGAAGAACGTTATTGTGGTGGGGATGGAAGGGTTAAATTGGGAAAGTAGGTGGGTTGGGAGGAAATGATAAGTGCAAAGAGGGGCTTAACTCGTTTTGTGTGAATGTAACTGGGTAAGGGATCCGATTTTGGTTTGAACTTGCTACCCTCCCTTCCTCTTTTAAGAACATTGAGGATTCTGTGGTTATTTTTATAGGTTTGGTGTTTAGGCAGAGAAGAGGGGCAGGTGTGTCCCTCTTCTTTTCCCCCTCTGGTGTTGGATGTTTAACTCAATGAGTTTGGGAATGAAAGTGAGCGATGGGCTGCTGCTTGATAAGTAAAAGTAAGTGAGCGAAGGTCAGGACACTGCTTCATAAGTAAAAGTAAGCAAGCCTGATAGGTACTACAGAGTTCCTAACTCTCACCAATTTCTTTACAAAAGCCATAATGCTGACCCTGAAACCATTTCTCAAGGCCCCAAGGGAATGAAGGCCTCTACTGCTAAGAATCTACTACCTTCCAAAAGAGAGTCAAGATCCTTAGAAAGGTGGGGAAAAAAGGTATATACCTGGGCCACCCTAGCCATGAGGGCCTTAAATTGTCAGTTTCATATGCTTAAATATCAGCAGTTTCTGTCATCACAATTAAGAAATAAAATGTCTCAACCTGAACAACCAGATATGAAGGAGTTGCAGGATATGATGCATAGTGCAGAACAAGTGGGTAAACACACCTTACAATGTGGCTATGATGCCCTAGAGGCCTCAAGTAGAACTGCTGTTACAGGTTCAGTCATTCGTAGACATGCATGGCTTAGGGAACAAATCTTGCCTGATCATGTGAAAGCTAAACTACTAGATACTCCTTTACAAAAGGATGTGCTATTTGGTACTAATGCTGAGGAGATACTACGGAAAATGGAAGAAAAAGCCAAATCTATGCAAACTGTTAAAGCTTTTCTACAGGTTCAACCACCACGTTTTAGCAGAAATTGGCCTTCTAAAAACTGGTCCTTTCCAGCCACGGACAAGCCCCAAAGAGGTAGATACAGGCGCACAAGGGGCAGAGGGCAATCACAAGGATCATATAGAGGCAGGCAATGGCAAACTCCAGCACCAAGAGGTGGCGAAGACAGTGCACAACAATTCGTGAAACAAACCCAATGACTTCCTCCTTTCTACGCCAAGCAAGTCTCAGCTGGCAGCACCCTTGGGAGGAAAGCTGGCATTATTTACAAGAAATTGGCATATTGTCACAACAGATAAATGGATCCTGGACGTTATAAACAGAGGCTACAGATTTCATTTTCACACTCTCCCAAAAATGAGAGGCATGCCAAACCTGCCACACAATCAAAGAGCAGAGGCACAACTACAAATTTCAAAGCTCATAGACATGAAAGCTATTCAAGAGGTACCTACTCACCAACAAGGTCAAGGTTTTTATTCCAGGCTATTTCTGGTACCAAGGAAAGGAACCGACTGGAGACCCATTTTGCACTTATCCATCATAAACACATTCTTACTCGTACCAAAATTCAAGATGCTCACATTACAGCAGCTTCTTCCCATGCTGGGCAAGGAGTTTTGGCTGGTAACATTGAACCTCAAGGAGGCATACCTGCATGTCCCAATCAGACAAAGCTGCAGAAGATACCTCAGATTTCTTGCAGGTTCAATCCACTATCAATTCTCTGCATTACCCTTTGGCTTATCTACTGTACCCACAGTATTCACGAAATGCCTGGCATCAGTAATTGCCTACTGCAGACTTCAAGGGATACAAATTTACCCTTATTTGGACGACTGCCTGATCCAAGCGGACAGCAAGCACATACGTCTGGAACATCTGGCTTATGCAACACGGTTACTGAATTCTCTGGGATACACAATCAACAAAGAGAAATCCAGGCTAACACCATCTCAGAAAATAACTTTCCTGGGTGCCAACTTGGACACAAACACCCAGATGGCCTATCTTACACCAGAAAAACAGAGGCAACTAACTCAGTACTTCAAAACACTAGCAAATTGTACCAGGCTTACTGCAAGGAAAATCCTGCAGGCTCTGGGCTTCATGGCATCTTGCATTCTTTTAATCCCATGTGCAAAGTTGCATATGAGGAAACTTCAATGGTACCTAAAAAACCTATGGTCTCAACACAGCCACAGTTTAGAAACAATAATACCAATAATTCCATGTTTGCAAAAGGAATTTCTATGGTGGGCCCAAGCATGTCAAACAAACACAGGTCTCCCATTCTGCAAGCCTCAAGCAAATCAAGTCATCACAATAGACGCCTCAGATTACTCCTGGGGGGCGCACATGACAGACAGGTGCATTCAGGGCAAATGGTCCCAAAAGGAAAAGCACCTTCACATCAATCAAAAAGAAATGCTAGCAGTGATAAATGCAATTACAGCTTTCAAGGACCTCCTGCATCCAGGACAATTATTGATAAGAACAGACAACATCACAATAATGTGGTACATAAACAAATAAGGAGGAACACATTCATACCCCCTGTGCAGACTAGCCATGACACTTTGGAACTTGGCTCTGGAATGGCAAATCGAACTTCAAGCACAGTACTAGCCAGGCTTGGAAAACATGCTGGCAGACAATCTAAGCAGAAATATGACAGATCCACACGAATGGAAGTTGCATCCTCAAGTGTTTACAAAGATAATCCAAGCATGGGGGAGGCCAGACATAGATCTCTTCGCCTCCCACAGGAATCATCAATTGGAAAAGTTTTGTTCAAGGACTTTTCATCCAAAGGCCTGGAGAGTGGACACCCTTTCATTCAGTTGGACAGCATGGACAGTGTACGCTTTCCCACCTCTGCCTCTTCTGCCCAAGGTGCTCTTGAAAGCAAGAGCAGACAGACCGAAGATGATACTGATCGCTCCAGAATGGCCAAGACAACACTGGTACCCACTCCTGAGGAGCCTAACACATGCTCCTCCTTGGCCCCTACCTCTAATGCCTCTTCTGCTGACTCAGCACAGCTACAAAACTCTTCACAGTCAGCTGAAAACACTCAATCTCGCTGCATGGAAAATTCCTTAACACCACAACAGACCCTACTCCCCAAAGAGGTGCAGGATGTCAATTTGGAGGCCAGAAGGCCATCTACTAGAAAGGCTTACTCTGCAAAATGGAAACGGTTTTGCTCTTGGAATGAGAAAAAAGGCCAGGACCCTAGAAAACTGAATTTGCCTCAGGTATTACAGTATCTAGCTGAGCTGCTGAACAGTGGACTTTCATTTTCCTCCATAAAAATCCATGCCTCAGCCATTTCTGCAGAATTCAACACGGATCCACCCGTATTCTCTCACCCACTCTTAAGACAGTTCCTCAGAGGGGCTAAGAATATAAGACCTCCAAGGAAACAACCAATACCAGCCTGGGATCTTAATTACATTCTAGAAAATTAACATTGCCTCCCTTTGAACCAGCTGCCTCAACAGATTTGCAATATTTGTCCTGGAAAACAGCTTTCCTTCTGGCCATTACCTCAGCTCGTAGGGTTTCGGAACTACAAGCCCTCATGGCTGTGCAGCCCTTTCTCATCTTCCATTAGGACAGGGTTTCCCTTCGAACCAACCCGACATTTATGCCTAAAGTGGTATCCAGGGTAGCTTTAAATCAAGCCATACACTTACCTACCTTTTACCCCAATCCTCAAAACAAAGGGGAAAGGCTGCTACACTCCTTAGACATCCATAGACAGCTACTTTATTATTTGGACAGAACAAAGCCTTTCAGGAAATCAGAACAACTTTTTGTGTCCTATGCTGTAGGAGCTCAAGGGAAGCCAGTTACCAAACAGACAATTTCAAAATGGATAGGCCACTGCATACGGTTTTGTTACTCCTTTCATGGAAAATCTGTTCCTACTGGCATCAGATCCCACTCCACCAGGGCCACAGCTACCTCTACAGCCTTCCTCAGAGGAGTTCCTACCAAAGATATTTTGGAGGCAGCCACTTGGAGTTCTGTACATACCTTCACCAAACACTACCACCTGCCTTTATACTCCAAAACTAGAGCAGGCTTTGCCACTGCTGTGTTGCAGGGCATTCTGGCTCATCCCAGTTCCACCTAGTGCCTACCACCCTGTGCGTAGCTTTGGGATTCTACCCATCTGTGATTACTGCAGCTGTATGCACGATGAACATAGTACAGTTTTGTACCTACCATAAATGTAGATGTTCGAGTGCTAATACAGCTGCAGTACAGGTTTCCCTCCCTCCTTCCCCTCTTAGTAAAGGCCTAGGGGCTAACCCCTCCTCATACAACCTGATTTGGGTTATCCTTCTATGATATATTTGCTTGCATCTACTGATTGTTGTTTATATTGCATTGCATGAATATATATATACTTTATGTATTGCCTTCCTTCTGGGGGCACCTGACATCTGGGGCAAGAAAGACTGAAGAAAATGGCGTCGGCTGTGTCTTATATACCCCTGTCGCACTGACGTCAGGAAAGAAAGCGACAACAACCGACGCCGGACCTAGACTTTGGAATTCGGCCGACCGAGGACCCGCCTGACGGCAGAAAACCCATCTGTGATTACTGCAGCTGTATTAGCACTCGAACATCTACATTTATGGTAGGTACAAAACTGTACTTTTGGGAATGAAAGTGAGCGATGGGCTACTGCTTGATAAGTAAAAGTAAGTGAGCGAAGGTCAGGACGCTGCTACATAAGTAAAATTAAGCAAGCGAAGGTCAGGACGCTGCTTCATAAGTAAAAGTAAGCGAGTGAAGGTCAGGATGCTGCTTCATAAGTAAAAGTAAGTGAGCGGAGGTCAGGACGCTGCTTCATAAGTAAAAGTAAGTGAGCGGAGGTGAGGATGCTACTAATTTGGTTAGGGTGAGCTGGGTTGGATGTCTTCAGGTACCATTTTTCTGATTAATTTAACATGTTGCATGCACCTACAATGCCATTGTTATTAATAAGTGTCTTCAGGGCTGGTTAACTATATAAAATGTATGACTGGCAGCAGAGTGAAGCCAGAAGGCCCTCAGTTGTGAATGAACAGCTAAGCAGGAGACACGTTTTAAGGTGTAGTATAGCTACCATGCAGGGCTGCTTGCTAGACCCAAAATTGCTACCTGTGTCTAGCAAAGAGAATGGTGTAAGTATTAGCAGTTTCTGGTATTTAATAGTTTCCAGTGTATGCATTAAAGTCCATGTAAGGTTATCTGTTTCTAAAAGTAAAAAAAAAGAAAATGTTCTAGCTTTTTTCGCAAGTAGGGAGCATTTAAGAATCCTAATTCGAGTTTAGTTTCTGCAGTGTTAAATATAAACTTTTTTAAAAATTCAACGTATTTTTATGAATATGTGCTTTGCAGAATGAAGGCGCTATCTGTTTTTGTAAGCACTTTGAATAGGTACGAGGTGTTTACTGCCTTAAAAGTGAAGAAGAGCAGAACAGAGTTGCATGACTGTATTTGGAAAATAGTCTGTGTTGCCCGCTGTTTTTATTAATTAGGCTTTAGGCATTACTTTTGGCCCGATGTTATTGTGCTTTTAACCATTACATTTCAGCACTTATGAAGGCCGTTTTCTAAGTAGGGAAGAAAAGCAGAAAAACATGTTATTACATTTCAACTTCCTCTCCTATTTAAGGGTGAAAGCTGCAAAAACTAAAAAAAAAAAGAGTTGAAAATACATCTGATAGCAAAATGGACAGTATTCTTTTTATGTAGCAGGGCAGAGCTCTCCACATCTCCCATTGAGGGAACTGGGCTCCCTGCACCCCCTACCCTTAATATAACCAGCCCTGAAGTTGCTCAGCCTAGGCCGAATCGTGGGAAAACCAGCTAAATATTTTACTGTTGGCCTTGTTTTTCAGCTAAGGTTAATTTTGTCTGGCTTGTTTTTGTCTGAACTTCCAAACTCGGCAGGTGGGTTGCAATTCTACATTTCTGTCTATGCCACCTTATATAGAACTTCCTTTAGCTGTTACAAATAGCAACATTTCCTAAATACCCCTGCTTTTTGGTATATCATTTTGAATAATGCCCAGTACTCAAGTGGGTATAATAGAATGTTATAAAACTTGAAGAGTAGAGCACCAGTTGATTTCTTCATTTTTCCATCATAACTAAATTTTTCTTTGCATAATTGAGTGCAGGAGAAATCGTTTTCAGTTTTTCCCTAATTTTGCAAAATCCCCACCATTTTGCTTCATGTTTTTGGTCTGTTCCTTGTAAAACATGGTTTTATGACAAATCATTGCGTATTACAGTCAATACAAATGACTGCAAAACTTGTTATTCTAGCAACTTTCTAGGCTTTGTCTGATTCTTGCACTTAGAGGTTGTCAGGTATGGTTATCTGTATTGTGAGTGCAAACATCTTCCTTTGATATACTTCATGTTTTTATGACATATTACCATATGTAGTAAACTGTTGTATATTATCAAACTTCTTATACTTTCTTGTGTTGGATAGAAGCTTATAGCTGGCTGTTGATATTTTAAATTGCACATCCACACAAATGCTTGACTAATTTGCTATCAATAGTAAGCTAATTCTCTGGCTATGTTATTGATAATTGTTCTGTTTGTACACTGCTCTCAGATAAACACATGTATAATAAAATGTCATATGTAGGACAAGAAGAAACAACTAAGCATGATTTTTTTATTCTTTATACAGGTGATGAACTGCCATCCAGTCTTCTTATCTCCCATGATAAACAAAACAAATTACATAGCTGCTTAGAGCATCTCTTTACTCAGGTAATTATTTCAGAACATGTAGCACTTCTATTTATTCATATAGTAAGTTTAAGTACAGTTGATGATTTTTGGTCATCAATAATAGTATATGCTTTACTCCATACCTTTTTCAATAATACTTATGGGATCTTTTCTGTATAAGTAATAATACTTTTTAATCTTTTTTGGCTGTCAAATGCTAAACGTTCCTAGCTAAACATTCAGTTTCCTATTATGTATTATGCAGCCAAGTCCAATAGGAGGGATCAACACACTAGAATTATCAATTTGTTTACAGCTAATCCTGTGTCTGGATTGTATCACTGAAAAACATAATTTAAATGCGTGATGCAGTCAGTCTGATGGGATGAAAAGAAAATGGCGCAGTGACAATACATATGAGTGTATAAGTGTTAGCTTTGCATTGGTGGATTTATAGTAGCTTTTATATTTGCTACCTAAAGATAATGGGGTATTGTATCCTTTTATGTTTTTCTTTCAGTCGAGTTCTCCTAGAAGTTAGAAATCTATAGCCCTATATCCATCTAACCTACCTGTTTTCATTTTTCTATAAAGACTTTCTCTGCTTAGTAGGCACATACTTGAAAATATTCTAGTTTTTGTCCATACCTTCTCAGCAAAAATATTATTTCAGGATTAACACCTCTGATTCCTCTACTTTTAACGTCAGCACATAACTTCTTAGTGTAACTTAACTAACCTTCTGAAGCGCTCATTGTTTTAGTTGCTTCTAGAGGAAGAACCACACTGTATCACAAAGAATCACACAGTACCGCACTTTTAAGGGAGTTCCAGCAGTACAAAGCTGTAACAACCAATGGACTTGAATATGTAGCTCAGGATGAAGTAGAGGGCAGACCCCAAACTCCTATGCAGAAAGCTTTGCCCTTGCATCTCCTTAGCCAATATAATCTAATCCAACATTGTACAATACTTGGGAAAGTTAAAAACATCAGAGATTCAGACTGTTTTGATAGCAGAACAGCCTGTAGTTACTTAAAAGTAACACAAATGAAAGACCACATAAGTACTGTAGGCATACAGAGGAAACACAAAACTGAAGGTAAAGCCACTGACAAAACACTGTGGATTCAACAGTAGTTGGGGAAGATGCTGTGACATAATAGGCCTTGCTTAATCTAGCTGTTTCTTAATTTTATATGATGCTTTTCTATAGTCAGGTATATATTTTTTTGCTAATCTTTTCTTACTTATGTTAAGAATGGTGTACAATAAACTCAGTTAACTGGAACTCAAGCAACCGGCACTCTCAAGCAACTGACAAAAAAAAAAAAAATGAAAAAATACAGTATAATTTTCATGTGTTGCACTTTCTGCCCCCCCCCCCCCCCGCAGATACATACCTTATGTTTTTAGAGTTTTAGAGTATTAAAAAGGAAGAGAGGAATAAATTCCCTCTCTCCCCAACCTAAGAACAAGTCAAACCAAACAAATAGTATAGGGTACAGTAACTCTCATGCAACCAGAAACTGCAGTTAACCGGCATCTACGAATCCCTATGGGTGCTGGTTACCTTAGAGTTTACTGTATATAGCATTTTGACAGCTGTATTTACATTGCTGCACTAACAGGTTTACATTCAATGCATGTTTTCAATCTCTGAGTTTTTTTTTTGTTTGCCTCAAGCAGCAAAAGCCTGAGCATGATAATGTAGACCTTAGACTTTTTTTTATTTAAATCAAGGTAGTTTAAGGTAGAAGTTGCTGTCTCTTTTATTTACAGTGTGCTTTATGAGAGAATGTGTGCTCTGTTTATTCTACATCATTTATTTTCATATGGGAATATTTTCTGTTGTCTTAATTGCATAATTTTGTTTATTACTTTTGTTGTTTTCCTCTGTCTGACAAAATGATTAAATATGCTTGGGTCTCAACAGGTAGATTCTGTCACAAGTCTTCTTCTGGGGCCAGCTGTTGCAAAAGCTTTTGATCAGACCAAGCACTACACTCCTGGTCGAGGTATACAAGGTAAATATCTCCAAGCAGGTACAAGAAATCTACAATAAAACAGCTTTTATTACAGAATGCTGAGTCAGTGAGGAATTGGGCATTCATTTTGTTTGTTACTAAAGATAATGGGTTTACCTTGCTTATTTTTTTTCACGCTGCTCCCACTGCCTTTACGCTTCCTCCAGGGTCCTCCCCCTAATATTCTCATCAAGAGCTAGAAATGAGTTGATTATCAAGACAAGGCAATAAGGGGTCTTTCCTTTGATAATTTCCTGGACTGCAAAAGGGCAGTAACAGTGGCAATAAGAATGTGACAACAAGCTGCTTATAGAGGTTAGTAGTTTGTAAGTATAAGGCGGACCTGATATTGTAAGAGACCTCACTGAAATACTTATAGACTTCCAGAAGCATAACAGATCCTGGTGAGATACTGACAGGCTTTTAGAAGTATTATGGGTCTCTTTATATGACTGAAATTCATATCCTGAAATTTAAGTTAGAGCTCCATGAATACTTGGAATCAGTACCTTTAAAGTGGTTGGTCGAGGAGCAGGGTGAGACTTTTGACCTTTAACAATGGAGGAAATATAACAAAAGTTGAATAAACATCCTTTCACTAAATCACTGAGCTTGTCTATAGATTTTTTGAAAGTTTTGCAGTGAAATCCTAATCGCTATTTGGGTAACTGTTATGAGCAGATTTTTGTAAGATAGGTTGTTCCCACTAACCTGGAAGTAAGGAACAGCGTTTATCCCAAAGAGGATAAGGATCTCTGGTGCTATCCTCTTGCAGGACCATATCTATTGTAAATCATGGCTATATGGTCTGTATACTATTTTTGACTGCATGGCTGCCTCAGTACATTCTTTGCATGGTCGACATTCGGTCAGTAAACATTCGGTAACACTGTAAAGTCATTGTAAGTAATGAGTGATATTCAGCAGTCTAGAAGGGGGTGACCATGTTTAATTTAGATTCTGAAAAACATTAATGGAGTGAGGATCATGCAGTAGATTGGGGTTTCTTAAACTTTTATACAGTCACTCTTAGAAGTAAGAAATAGCTCAACTAAAAGGATGAAGATTTATGCTCAGCATTCAGACCCATTTAAGTTAACTGTGGCAACAAGGTAAGGGTGTCCATTGTTTCCACTGAACCTCTCCTTATTTGTATTTTGTTTAGAGACTTTAGCAATAATTTTGAGGCAGAATCATCCTGAGTGTTATTGGCTGTGGGAACAACATGTGATAATGCCTATATTTGCTGTTGATGTACTGATTTATTTTTCCAGGCCACCATTGGATTTATGGGAATCCTTTGCAATTCTTGAAGACTTTGATTTACTTCTATGGCTATAAAGTAATGTGGACTGAAACAAAGGCCACTATTTTGAATTATAAGCCATTGGAGGTCCTTATTCAGTCATTTCCCTATTTATGAGATATTTGGCAATCTGGTTTGCTTATATAATGGAATGGTCTATGTAAGCTGTGTACATGATATGACAGAAGTTAAAAGATGCACTTAGAAAATGGATCTTCTTGGTAATGGACCTGGAGATCAGAATGTCCTGGCTTTGCACCTTCACTTTCCCACTGTTATAATATTCACTTCAAGCTGTCCCTTAAACCACAGTTCTGAGTATATGTGTTACCCTAAGAAGTCTAATTTTAGATTTTATTTGTGAAGGTATGAGACAGTGGTTAGCCTTGGACAAGATAGCCGTGCCTGAAGTCCAAGAGGTGATTGGGTGTTCTGGATGTTTTAAAGTAATTGCGTTATGGCGTATTTATTTATATCAGTGTTGAAACTAGGAGACAAAATGGAAATTTAAGAAAATTTGAAGGAAAACCAAATGATTCTCTTCTTTATTTTGGAAGTTGGGGGAGTTAAGTAGATAGAATAACATTTGGGTAGATTTGGTTGCTAAAACAAAGACTTCCTTACTTTTGGAATGTCTAACCAATTCATAAACAGACTACTTCTCAGAAATAAAAAAGTGGGGCTGTTACCTATTTGCCATATGCGATATGAGCATTTAAGGAATGCAGTAGTATGAGGACTGGGACAGAAGAAGACTGTTTTGATCTATTGGGATCAGATGATTGAGATAGAAGAAGTCTGGCATCATAGATAATTAAGGCAATAATCTATTAAATAATCTATTAATGATCTAGTTCCTGTGATTGAGGGTTTGATTTCTTCAGCCTTCATTTGCTTATTGTGTGACTTTGAGACAAGTCATATGACCAGATAGTGCTTTGGAGCAGTTGAGAATTTGGAATAGGCTCCTTAATGTTCTCCTGGACTACATGCATAGAACTGTACCTATAAACCTAACATAGAAGAAGGCCAAAGTAAAACGTAGTTTAAATGACAGAGACACACTTTCATATTAGGAGTTTGAGTTCTAAGTTTAAGAAAAGTAAAGGAAGCACAAATGTTTCCCTTGGAAAAGCCATTGTTAGTGCCATTTCTGTCTGAGACAATAGGAGAGTACATGGTAGGTAGGAATTTATTTAATACAGAGTCCTGCAGTAAATGAAAGAGCTGGTGGTTAAAATGAGGAAAACTTGTCTCAGCAGCTAGATGAAGATCATTCAGTGTGAAATGGTCATGAATATTTTGGATGCATAGTCATGTGACCACATCTGACAGATATTGTATGCTTGTCTGGATGTGTCTGCATTTATGTTTTTGCACTTCAGCTTATTTGTCAGATATATTCTCAGATTTAAATGGCTTATATTGGTGGTCTATAAAACTGCAGCTTTGTGATGATAATCAGTAATGTTAAATTTAAAGAAGATTTTTTAATATATTTTAATAAAGTTATGCTTCAGGACTGGGTGTGTAATCATTGTGAAATGATTTTATGCAATCACTTCTTGTTTTAAACTTTCCTGAATGTACTTTTAAACAGAACTGTAGGGAGGTGTGCTGCTTTACACACTGTAAATCAACTGTTTATAAATGTGCTCTAAACTGAATCTAAACTGAAATCACCAGACTGTATATGATTAACTTGTCAGGTTAACTGCTGGCCAGTATGTGTTTCCTACAAAAAACAAGTAGCTTATATTAAGCCACAATGTTAGAGTTTTGTAATCATTAAGGATAGAGTTTGTCTGTTAGCTGGGTATGGGGAATACTCCCAAGACCATCTTCAGCTGCTTTATCTGCTCATGTACTACTAGTTATAGAATAAGAAAAAAGTGCTGAGTGTTTTGCTGGCTTTCAAAGTCATAAAGCACTTAGTGAGGTCTGTCAGCGAGACAGAATAACATGTTGTCTTGTGTTACGGAAAGTCTGGAAAAAATAACTGGTACAGACAGCAGGCAGAAAGAAATCTGTTTTTAATTCTGTCACTGTTGTTTGCTGGCCAGTACTGGCAGATTTAACTGCCTAGCACGATACCCAGTCTTAACAACTGAAGCAGGGGTGCTTAACAATTGTTAAGATCAGGTCTTGTGCTATAGAAGCACTTTACTGATTTGTCTCTTTCTTGATATCAGAGTATAATCATCATACTGTATACACTACATTACAGCAGTGACCTGTTATTAGTGACCAATGATGGTAATTAATGGTGCTGATTTATTTTAACTTTTTCTACTTGCAACTATACTCCAAGTGTTAAAAAATAAATTTGTCACCATTTGTGTTGCACCACTGGGCTGATATCACCAAGTACATTTCTTCATTGTCTTGCTACATTAAATATATGATTTCTTCCATTATATCAAGCTTGACTCAAATTTTTGGCATTTATTGTTGTATTTGTGAATTTGTTTCCTGAGTTTATTAATTTATTGATCCAGCTGGTAAATCACATTTATAGTAGAAACTCAAAAAGAAAATTTCCCAAGGCTGTGGGTGATATTGCTGCATCAGTTGCTTCAATTCCTGTTCCAATATTGGTAGCATAGTTGACCTTTAGAAAGTTACTGAGGTCATAATAATCCAGTTTTTGGATGAGAAGTTAAATAAAGTTTCCACCTACCCTAAGATTCCACTACTAAATCTCAAGTTTCTAAATCCTGAAACAAATACCTAAAACACAAAAAGACAACTGAAATTGTGCCCAGACCCCCTGAACTTATTATATGCTAACACTGAGACTGTACAGACATGAAGAAGGGAGAAATCCTCCAAAACAAAGGAATCATTGCTGGCATGTGCACAGAAACTGCACCAGCATTTTTATTTAAATGGTGAATTTTTTTCAATGGTGAACAGCCAGCAGCATTTTGATCCTTGGTATTTTGTGACCCAGGCAACTGATGTGCTGGAAACAGAAGCTCTGTGACCTGTGCAGTAGCCCTTCATGAGTTTATGACAGCTTAGTTGGATACTGAAAATACCATGGAACGTGCTGAAAAGATTGAGAGTGCTATATATTTTTATTAAAACATTTTCTGATTGCATTACATAAAGAAAAAAGAAAAACCCAAACAGAAGGATAACTGATTTTATATGTCATAAAATTGTAAAAGTATGTGTTTTTCCAGTCTGATTTTCAGCTGAGATGTTTACTGTGATGAGTCTGCATGTTCTCTCTGTGTCCCTGTGAGATTTTACGAGGTTCTTTGGTTTTCTGTTGAACTCCATATATAAGTTATTAGGAGAATTGGTAAGCTATAAATTTCCCACGTCTATGCTTGACGTTTAAAAACAGGTGGTTGGCAGCATGTATCTGATTTTTGTCTCATTTAAATACCAAAGTTTCCATTATACAATGGTAGCTCGTTAGCATTCAAAATCATGCATCCTGATTGATCAGCCCTACCAGTGTGCCATTGTAAATTGAGCACATACCAATAGAAAAAAGTCAAGTCACCTGGACTTTTTTCTGTTAATATAAGCTAAGGCTTTGCAGTTCTCTTGAGCTAAGAGGTTGAGAAGTATGTACAGAGGGCAGAGAAAATACAAGAAAAATCAGGTACGCTATGCAAAACTTTACAAACATAACTGATTTCCCTTGCATTTTTTTCCGTCTCTCTCATACCTCTAAACTGTCTGGATTTCAAAGTTTGTTTTTCTTTTAAAGATAAAAATATAAATAAAAAAGGAAGCAATGGAGATCTTCCTTTTTCCATTGCTTGCATTCCAAATCACTGATGTACTGTGTAAGTGTGGGAAAGTAAGTCCCATACACATGCGCAGTACATCAACAAAGTGGCAGAAAATGGAAACACAGCAGAAGAACACCACTGCGCTATTATACAAACACATTATTTAAGAAAAGTAAACAATTTATTTCTTAAACAATGCCATTGCACAATAGCAATAACCACATCATGGGTGTGTTGTATTGAAGATTTACCCATGGTTGCCTTTGTTTAATCAAATTAAACCACACCAACTGTGGGTAAATCTATACCATACCAACTCATCGGTTATTGTATATTATACTGTAAATTAACAATTTTTTCCAAACACTGTATACTGCAGTGCAATTTTGAGTTATAAATGAATTGTGCAGTTTTAGACTGTTAGTTTAACCCCAGATGTCTTACTGCTGCTGAATTTACATATTTGTTATGTAGCTTTCTGAAGGTGTGGTGATCAACTGCAGTAGTTAGTAACTTAATCACTTTACAGTCGTCATGTGAAAATCTTCTCCATCATGGAAACCAGTTGTTCCGTGATAATGTTGGATAATTAGGCAATAAATAAATAACCCATGAGTGGGTGTGGGGAATGCAGAAATTACCCATGGATGAGTTGGTTTGAGCGTGAGAATGTGTACGTGCCAACATTTGTGCACTCCTTTACACAAAATGTACTTTATGCCACTTTTTTTCTCTGTACAACGTAGGACTGTACATACATCCTACTTTTTATGTGACTGTGGTTGTTGTTGTTGTGTCTTTCGGCTTTTCCCGGTTAGGGGTCGCCACAGCGGAACTCCGGTCCACTAATGATTGGCAGTTGATTTTTACGTGCCGAGTTGCCAGCCCTGATGCACAACCTTCAACGAAGGTACGCCCATTCATGCATGTTTCCACACAGAAGACGTTTTAGCTGAGAGTTGAACCAGACTGTGAGGTGACAACGCTACCGCAGTATGTGACTGTGGTTGTAGATTCCTGAAATCCTGGTGGTGAGAAAAAATGTAGATATATATATATATATATATATATATATATATATATATATATATATATATATATTTTATTTATTTTTTATTTTTATTTTATTTTTTTTTTTTTATTTTTGTTAAACCGGCTAGTCCAACTGGATACATGTCCATTTTCAGTGGAGGACAGTACTACTATAGTAAGACTAAAACAAAACTTTATCAGAAATATATCAACATATACAAATAATATCTAATAACATATTCTTTAAACCTTCTGTTAGAATTAAGAACATTTGAGTACAAATATGAGGTAAGTCTCTCTATTACTTAAAAAATATAATATGACAGTACACATAACAGAGTACCTAGTTAGTCTAAATACATCTTAAAAAGAGATGGAAAAGTAGATATTTAGTTTTTTTTTTAAAGTGAGGTAATAGAAACAGCTTTGTAGAGAGTTATGTAGAGAGTTAGGTATACGAGATAAAGAGAGAGTGGAAAAAAAATCTCATAGTAGGGAGGTATGAAAGGTTAGTCTGGGTTATTGCAAGAGCAAAGCCAGTGGTTGGAAAAGAAATGTTTAAGTTTAGTTTTAAATAGTGGGATTGATGTTTGAGTGGTGAGGTCTTGAGGTAGTTGATTCCATAGTTTCCCAACTGAGTTTGAGAATGTGGAGTCACCTGCTGAGTTCTTAGAAAGAATCAGTATTTTGTTGGTTTTTCAGATTGCTATAGGGTTTTATGAGGGTGGAGAGCATTGGGGTATTGTCTGGGTGGTAAAGAGCTTTATGGGCAATTGTAAGTTGGTTAAAATGTATAAGGTTAGGTAATTCTAGCCAACCTAGTTTTTTAAGGTTAGAACAATGGTGAGTCCTATATGGAGATGCTGTAGCAAATCTGGCAATATTATTATAAGACGTAGTTAGTTTGGTAAGATTATATTTAGAAAGGTTTGTATAGATTGGGGAAAGGGGAAGATTTAAGTGGTTCTAGCTATAGTGGTTCTGGCTTCAGGAGTAAGGAGGCATAAAAAAGGGAAGAGATTAAGGGTTCTAGCTATAGTGGTTCTGGCTTCAGAGTAAGGAAAGATTTAATTCTATACAGAGAGCCTAGTTTTCTGTTAGTTGATTTTATTGTAGAGTCAATGTGCGTGTCAAATTTGAGTTGGTTGTCAATTGTAATGCCTAGTAGTTTGGTGTTATTGTCTGGGGAGATAAGGATGCCATTGTTGGCTGTGAGAGAGAAATTAATGGAGGGAGACAAGATGGTGGGTGTAAAAATCAGGAGTTTGGTTTCTTTGGGTTAAGGAGGAGACAGTGGTTGGAGAACCATTGCTCTATGGTAGTGAAAGGTATTTTGTGTAAGGAATAAAGTTCTGACTGTGTTGGGGCTGAGCAGATAATGGTTGTATCATCAGCATATTGAATGCAAGTTGATAGAGGAGTAGCTAGGTAAAGATCATTTATAAAGATGGAAAATAGTAGAGGGCCTAAGATAGAGCCCTGAGGAACTCCTATAGAGGTGGGAAGGAGATCAGAGAGATGGTTATGCCAGAGTACTGCCTGTTTTATTTAGATAGGATGTGAACCAATTTAAGGCTGTATTGTCAAAAGAGAGGGACTTTAGGCGATGGAGGAGAAGTTTGTGGTTGACCATATCAAAGGCTTTGGATAGGTCAACGAAGAAGGCTGAAGAGGGTATGTTATTATTTATTGAGTCGATAAAGGAAAGTAAGGCTGTAGTAGTGCTATGGAAAGGGCGAAAACCATGTTGGCACTTAGCTAGGAGGTTATTATTTAGCAGGTGATTTAGTACCTGTTTGTGGATGCATTTCTCCATTATTTTTGCAAGTGGTGATAATAATGCTATTGGTTAGAATACTCAGTAGAGTCACCACCTTTGAATAGTGGGATAATATAAGAGATTTTCCATAATGATGGAATTGTGCTTTCTTTTATGGTCCTGTTAATCAATATGGAGATGGGGTAAGCTATGGCTTTTGCACCAATTTTAAGGAATTCTGCTGGTAACTTGTCGGCTGAGGGAGTTGTAGGTTTTAATTTTTGAAGTAAGGATGATATATATGTGGTGGGTATGGGTTTGAGGTGGAATGGGGGGGGAGTGGGACCTTGGTTTAGCAGTTTGGAGGTATCAGGGCTTTGTTGGTTAGCTAGCTTTAGAATGGCAGAGGTAAAGAAAGTATTAAAGGCATTAGCCGTTTGTAATGGGCAGTCGGGGTTAGAATCAATAGGATTTGGTGTGGCAACTTTTCCTGGTGATAGCAGTGTATTAATGGCGGTCCAGAATTTATGTGGTTGGTGTAGGGATGTTTGTTGTAGCTGAGTATAAAAGTTCTTCTTGTCTTGTAGAATGGCTTTTTTTGTTAAATATATACATATATGTATATATATGGGTCTGCTGTATAACTTCGAAAATACACTTCTTCGAAATTACACAGTAGACCCTGGGTTATGCAAAAGTGCACTTAATCGAAAGTGCACTTTCGCCCGCTTCAGCGAATGGGCTACGTACTGCAGTTTAGTGCAGTAGTCACGGACCTTAGGGTTAGGGCACGGGTCATGGTAAGGGGATAGCTAGTAGGGCTATCCCCTTACCATGACCCATGCCCTAACCCTAAGGTCCTTGACTACCACACTGCAGTGGAGGACATAGCCTGTCCTCCACTGTGGTGTGCTAGTCACGGACCTTAGGGTTAGGGCACGGGTCATGGTAAGGGGACAGCTAGTAGGGCTATCCCCTTACCATGACCCATGCCCTAACCCTAAGGACCATGACTACCACACCACAGTGGAGGACATAGAACGTTTTCGTACTGTCCTCCATTGTAGTGCGATACGTTTGCAGAAGCAGTGTTTGCAAAAGTGCACTTTTTAATAAGTGCACTTTCGCATAACTGCGCGGTCTACTGCTGTTTTTTGAATAAGTGGTATTCGATTAAAAGCAGTAGACTCCTATATATATATATATATATATATATATATATATATATATATATATATATATAAACATTTGTTGACTTGATTTGTTTATGTTTTAGTGTATTTGCATTTAGGAAGGGTGGACGTTTGTTGTTCACCCCTCTGATGGTTGAATTTGTTTTCTCTGCTTTACAGCTGCTGGTAATTATTGCAGTTGCTGATGCTGGATTTATAATGGGCATTCTGAATGCTCTACCCAGTCATTATGTACATTTTTTTTTCATTGCATAATTGATGATATACATGAGTACATTTAAAGTCTTTACAACCACAGAACTTCAGGAAAGTCATTTCTTAGAAGAAATGGCATGCACCTTAGAATCTTTGTCAGAAGAGACAGAAGCAGGAGAAACAGTTTTGTTCCCCGTTTAACTGCAGCAGCATCAGTATGCTCGGTGTCATGCTGGAAAAGCCTAACTCACTGCCAGGAGTCCTGGGATATATAGAAGTGCATAATAGCATTGTTTCACATCTTTGAAGTCATGAGGAATAGCATCATTTTGCAAAAATAAAAGATTCCCCTATATATAGAGTAACTATACTGACATATTCTATCATTGTTAACCTCTTCTTATTGTGTTTACTTTGTATTCCTATGAGATAATATGTAATGTAAATGTGCAATATGTACTATGCATTTGTATTTTTCTGGTGCTTTTCTCCCCAGGACTCCATTGAAAACGGGCTCCTTGTAGCCCAATGGACTATCCTGGCAAGCAAACTGCAAATAAATAAATAAATTCCCCTCAAAATCTCTAGATTCATGTACAATGGGATGCATACACTAAGAGAGAGAGTTTGTAAAACATCTTTATTTCCTTGGAAGCTTCCCTAGAATCATCATTCTTATTGGCTGTATTCTTTTTGCAACAATCACAATGTGCCCCCCGACCCACTAATTCCTTCATGCTCCTGGCATCAGAAGGAAAGAGATAAGACCCAGGCAGAGTGCCTATTGTTTTGTGAGAGATTGCAAGATTTTTGATGCTCCAAACAACCTTCCCTTTTCAGCTGAGAGGCACAGTGCTGCTATAAATGCATGGCTCCACATGCTTGTATTGCATGGCTACAGTGACTGAGATTTTTGGGCAGGCATGCTCCCAAGTCATTGTATGGTTGAATGCAGTACTGGTCCTTCCCCAAAGAGGCAGTGCTATAGCTGGACTTAGAATAATTCTCTCTTACCACAATGGGTGAGCCAGCTTTGACTGCCTACTCTTGCCCCTTTACCACAATGGGTGAGCCAGCTTTGGTTGCCTACTCTAACCCCTTTACCACAATGGGTGAGCCGACTTTGCCTGCCACCTCTAGCCCCTTTACAACAATGGGTGAGCTAGCTTTGGCTGCCTACTCTCTCTCGCCTCTTTACCACAATGGGTGAACCAGCTTTGGTTGCCTACTCTTGCCCCATTAACACAATAGGTGAGCCAGCTTTCGCTGCCTATTATCACCCCTTTTACTTTGGTGTCTCCAGCACCAGGGCTGCTATGAGAGTCCTAGTAATTTGTGGAGTTGTCAGAGCTCCAACCAACTATTCTGCAGAACCATTGAGAAAACTTCTGCAGAATTTCATTCATAGTCCTATAATGTACGACTTAGAAAAGCAATAAAATGTAAATCATCTGGAGGTGAATTGACTTCCCCATGTAGCTACTCCACGCATGGCTCAAAATTACTTTGGCTCCTTTCATATGTAAATGCTGTGGTTTGTGCAAAAGGGAACAATTGCATTTTTCTGTCTGATTACAAAACTAATTTAAAATCAAATTTCACAGTCAAATATACTTCTGTGAGTTTAAGAAGTCAGATTCAAAATGAATGTTGTTAATATGATGTGGAATTTCACTCTAAATAATTTTAGGCTGAATACTTTCATTAGGAACACTAATTAATGCAGAATAATTAAAAAGAGTAGCAGAACCACTTAAAGCAGCTTGTTCAGAGCCGGTAGAGATATTTTTTATCTACAAACTTTATTTGGTTAGATGTACTTCTGATATATTGTATAACTTCAGAATGCAAAATGCAGAATAAATTGAATCATATGCAAAGGAAATTACCATTTTACCTTAGTCATACTACCAAAATTCACACAAGCATCATTCATCATTAGTAAATACTAACATTGGACACCAGCTTCTAGACTTAAAAAAGTGAACACAGATAGCCTTCACAAGTGGTGAGATAACAGTGATACCCACGTCCTTACAGAGCTCAGATATGTAGTATTTTATTATAATGGTTGTTAAATAGTTCATAGTTTGATAGTAAGACTGCATTTAGGTTTAAAGACCATCTATGAATGCAGATTCCTTGATATCAAACTTATATTTTTATCTGTGTAAGTCATTCAACCTGATTTTGAAAAATAAATCAGATTTTGATGACTGGACATGAAAAGGGTAATTTGTGCCATATCAATGGTATGTTATATGAGATAAAGGAATCCCTTTTGGTTTCTGTCTTCAGGTATATTTCATGTATATATATATCTATATCTATCTGTACCTACACACACACACACACACACACACACACACACACACACACACACACACACACACGCACACACACACACACACACACACACACACACACACACACAGACACACTGTTCCCCTTGGATGGTTCTTAGGCTATTGCTTTCCTAATGTTAATCTTCGTTAATCTTAAATTATTTCTCAAATTTTCATTCTGTATCAGTTGGTCAGCTGCATGTAGTTTATCTCTCAATATTATTTACTCTATACTGAATAAATCTAACTTTTGGAGTCACTGAACATACATTTTATTGCTCAAGCCTCATCAATTTTTTGAACTGCTTTATGTGATTATAATTGGCTCAAATAACCAAATATTAGTTGACATAAATTCTAGATTATGTTCAGTTATCGGGCATACCATGGACTTGTAGATGGCAAACAAGTCTACTGATTCTGTGGTCACTATAATCCTAAGTAACAATCCCACATGCCTCAAATCCTTTGTCTTCACCCACATAATGAACCCAAACACCTAAAGACCTTTGTTTTAACTTCTGTAGCATTTTTTAATAATAAGCTTTGTCTTACTAGTACTCCTAATGTTTAATATTTTTGTCTGTTTCTTGCTCCTGATAGTGCAGCTATATAACATCACTTTCCTTTTGTTCACATTTATACTTAGGCCTGTTTCAGTAGCCAAGTATATAATATTCATTAAATAACTCTTCCGTTTTATTATATATTCATTGTTGTGTATGACTGCATCAAATTTGCAGTCATCTATATATTTACTCAACCAGAAATCAGATGTGTTTGGAAAATCAGAAAACACCAAAATTAATAGAACTGGTCCTAAGGTATATCCCTGGAACACTCCTGCTGTTAATCTGTTCAGTGTTGTTTTGACTCTGTCACATCCCTTTGTTTTCTACCCTTGAGCCAAGATGCTATCTAGTGTGTAACATATGGGTCAACCTTTATTTATCAAATTTTCATCAGAATAGTTTTATGAGATACTGTATTGAAAGCTTTACTGAGATCAAGATGTATTACCAAGCAATGTTTTCCATGATTCATATGCTCAGACGGAGTGCTATAATGTTTTGTGAGACATGTTGTGGGAGTGTACCACTTCATGTATTCATGTTGTATGTTGTTCATATCTGACCTATATTGATTAAATATCATCAAATGCTGTAATAAACAAAACCTAAAACGTTCACCTATTATTGAGGCAAGGCTGACTGGCTAACAATTAGATACCTCCTGTTTGTTGCCTCCCTAGAAAACTGGAACATGGGAGATTACCCATTCACAGAGTGTATAATCCTTCATGAGAATACCATTAAGCATTCAAGCAAGAGGGCCCACTGCTTCCTGAGATCATATCTGAACAAGGTTACCTGGTATCGCATCAAGGCACGTAGACCAAACAGATGTTTCTCTATCAATAGCTTTAATAATATTGTCCTGAGAAGTTATCGGACAGTCTTATATATTTTGGGAGAACTCACACAGCCTGTGTGGTCATCATTTGGTACATCAAAACTAACAAAATACTTAGTGAACAAATCTCTAATTTCTGCCGGAGATGTTACTCATTTCCCATTACTAATAACTTGACCAGGGCATAATCATTCTTAAACAGGGTATTTTCACATTTGTAAAATATTTTATTATTTTCTTTTGTATCTGCTAGGGTAAATTCATAGTAGGTGAGGTGGAAGGTGTGGATTAGGAGGGGCACAATGTTTTTTGTGAAGGATAGCCCCCTTCCCCATTTGTTCAAATACTTATTTTGTATATAATAGGGTAGTTTGTGTGGGAAATAAGTAATAGAGTGTAGGTGAGAGGATAAGGGAAGAAGGGCTAAAGTAATACCAGCAGGAGTCCTAGCCCACATAGCCTCCAACCTTTCCACTGACAGTTGGCAGTGCATTGGAGGACCCTGTTGCTGAAGGGATAGCGCCTTGTGATGGCACAGTGGTCAGCTCCACCTAGAACAGTGTGCCACATTCCAGACACTGTGAGGATGTGTCTGGATGGGCAGATGATGAGTGCTCCACTAACCTGGGAGGTATGTGACTTGGTCACTCCAAGAGATTCTGAATCTGTAAAAAAATGAACATAAATGGGAGAGAAAGAAAATAATAAATGTCAAAGAAATGCATAATTAAAATAAGAAAAATCTGAGAAATAAGGGGTAGAGACAAAAGAAAAAATACACAATAAATTTGCACATTTTGCACAGCATTCAATGCCTTAATTTAAAGCATTTTTATGTTATAAATTTTTATTGAAGTAAAGGAGAATGAATGTGAAGTGCTTTACATACACTTGTTTGAAAATGTTTGGTAAATGCTTATGTACACTTTGGAAGAAGTTTTATGGAAAGTGCTTATGTACACTTGGCAGGAGAGTGTATTGCTATTAATTAATGGTGGGGTTTACACTTTGCAGTCTACTATACAACCTTAATAATCATATTTGTGTCTGATATGCATTTATTTGCAATATTGTACTGAAAGCACCATTTATAAATACTTACATTGTATGAAATCAATTAAAAACAGAATACTGCAGTTGTATACTGGCATATCTCTCACTCTTGCTTATGGTGGTGCCCTGAATGCACTCTAGTCCTTCAGTTACTATTCTGTCCTAATTATTTCTTTATATACAGTAATAAAATGAGTTAAAGACAGAAATAATATTTTCTGCTTTATTAAGGCTTACCAACAGATTCAACTACTCTCACTGTATGTGAGCTGAAGCTTGCATTTATGAGTAGCCAAGAGCGACTTACATGCATAAGTAGCCGTACACATTCGTATATTACTGCAATTCATACAGATACATGTAAAAGGGCCTAATTTCATAAAAACATGTAAATGGACCTGAATTTACATAAAATAGTTGAACACCACCAAATTAAAATACGATTACTTGAGTAAGATGGCAAATGTCTGAGGAAGCTGCAGACTTCATAATGTCAGGAAAAAATAGTAAAGCTATTAAAATTCAATATGAAGAACTTAAAATTGATGTAAAGTTCCATTGAAGAAATGTTTATTTTACTGAGATGGGCATATTCTAATGGTTTTGATGAATAGTGTAAACCTGTCATTTCTAAGTGGGAAATCAGTACTGATCACTGATAAAATCATTAGTTTGGTGTCACGTAGTGACTGCACATACATGCTGTATGTGTTTTATATGTGAAGTACTGAAATAGTATGGATGTGTTGTTGGCTGAACATACATATGTCCTTACTTGAAAATCTGAGTGTCAGTGAAGAATGAAAAATGACAGTAGATGAACATGGTAGGGGCTAGGGGGAGAAATATGTTTTAAAAAATGATAGTCTTACCTTTCCAAATGGTGCAGCAAACATCAGTATAGCACAACTTTACTTTGTTAGAATGAGATTTTGCTTGTGTATATAATTATGTGGTTTGTGGTAACTTTTTTATAGGAGGATGGAAGGCACACACGATCATTATTATGTTGCTTGACCGATGATTCCATCAGCTGTTTTTTGTGTATGACTGCAACTTTTTTTTTTCAGTGATGCAAAACAAGGGATCAATACAGAGAAAGGACAACTTCAGCCATGAGGAAAATTGCATCTTCATGGCAACCTTTAGGGCATATTGGAAAAGTCTGTTTGGTAAAGAGAGGGTTGCAAACAGGCTGAGAGGACAAAGCATGGAATCAAGTTGCCCTCAGCATTAATGCACAGGGTGGCAGAAACGGCACATTAACATAGTTAAAAAAAGAGGCAGGGCAAGGCAGAATGCTGTTGTCTGTACCAGTACTGGGGGAGCCTCCAACAATTATCCCATTAACACTGGATGAGGAATACCTCCTTCCATCTGTGGGATTAACTATGATACAGACAGTGATAGCACTGGAATCGTCAGAGTTGGTGTGGGCACTGGCTCTTACCAATGTCTACAGTAGGGACACTCATCTACTCAGGAAGGTTGGTTTAAAAATAATAACATATATTTATATAGAGAACTGAATGCTGACAAGGAATGATTATATTAAACACATGACAATTACTAGTAATAGGTGAACCTTCCACATTTACACAGAATGGCAATGAAGGCAGTGTGCACGTTAACTGTCCCCCACACCTCCTTACTAAGCATATGGTAGTATATTCTATTTCTTTATTAGTAATGTTTTCCATTGTTTTCCATATATTTTTTACAGGGTCAGGAGGAGAAACAAATGGTTCCACTATATTAATAAGTGTTGGGATATCAACAGCAGAATGCCTGTTGGTGATGATGATGATGATAACATAATATATATGAGGCAGTTTAATGTCAGGATCTCACACCCCACAACATGTTAGTAACTCTGCAGGAAGTAACAGTGCATCACAAAAACAAGCATATGCTGACATTACAGTCCCGCTTGTACAGGAGAAATACGCATGCACTTTACACCAGTATCTCCAAATCCAGATGAACACTTTGTGAATGATGGCAGACAATCAGGCAAAACAGTGTCCACAGTGAAACCTTTACAGAGGGGAGCCAGGTGTAGGAATTTGTTACAGCTATCCCAGAAAACACATAAAACATTGGCTACCAATCATCAAATATGCTGTGACATTATTAGGGCTCAGAGCACTGCCACAGGTGGAAATGGTTAGAGGCCTCCTGGGTATGCGTGAGGATTTCCAGAATAGGGATAACACCATAATCTCACTGATGTATAGTATGGTGGCATACCAAGCATCCCTGGATGCCTCCATTCGTATACTAGTTAGGACTTACCAGACTCAAACAAGAGTCAATCTTAGAAGAAGAGGATGAGGTAATGTACCTCATCACTTAAAACCTGTAACTGGTCACCACTAAAGTACCTTAGTCTAGATGAAGCCGTACAATTCTTCAATAGTACCTTCTTAAACATCCTAAAGTCCCATGCCCCCATAAGAAATGCCAGGGTTAAGACACAATACTCCCCCTGGCTACAAAAAAGCACCAGGTCACAAATTAAATGCAGGGACAAAGCCTTGGAGCATTGGTGCTCTACAAAAAAAACCCCTTATGTAGACAGTCATTCCTAGAATGGCCAAATAAGGTGAAAAAGCAAATAAAATAAGATAAAACAAAATACTATCAATCTTCCCTGAACTCTTCCCATCACAACCCCAGACAGTTTCTGGTCCGCCATTAACTGCATTCTCCACCCAGGCAAATTTAACACCCCTCCCCACACATACCTCACCCCCATCCTCCAACAGTATTCCCATGCATTCAACAAACACTTCACTGAAACCATACTAGGAATGGCCAGGCAAAACAACCCCCTCCCCACCTTCCCCTCACCAACACTAAATATTCTGCCAACCATCTTTTAATTTACTCCAGTAGCTACATCCTACATCAAAAAACTTCTACTAAAATTTAAGCCTACCAAACTAGCTGCCGACAATCTCCCCTACGAATACTTAAAAGTTGCAGCTGAAGCCCTAGCCTACTCAGTCTCCATCTTGATTAACAGATCCTTAACAGAATGCTGTGTTCCTACATATGGAAAATATCCCACATAATTCCTCTACTTAAAGGTGGCTTCTCCACTGAACTCTCCAACTACCATCCTATAGCCATCCTCTCCCCTCTCTCCAAGATACTTGAGAGATGCATCCACACCCAAGTCCAGGACTACCTCCTAACTAATAACCTCCTGTCCAGCACCCAACATGGCTTCAGGCCTTGCTCTCTTTCACTAATACTATCCTTCAACACAAAAATGATGGCTTTTACTTGTCTGCCATTTTCCTGGATCTGTTTAAGGCTTTTGACATGGCCTCCCGCATACAACTAATCTCTGTTCTTACTAACCTATCCTTTTCCCAGTCAGCAACAGACTGATTTAACAGCTACCTAACTGACTGCCAACAATCTGTTATCTGGCTTAATGAACTATCAACTCAACTTCCTGTCACACTCAGTGTTCCCCAGGGATCCATCCTTGCACCACTACTATTCTCTCTCTTCACCAACAATCTCTTCACAGCCACCAAGCAGGCCTCCTTCATACAGTATCCAGACGACTCCACCCTCATCTGCTCTGCCCCAACAATACCAGAACTTCATAAGATCACCCAAGAAGCCTTTTCCTCAGTGAAAACTTGTCTACCTGATGCCCAGATAATACTCAACCCTAACAAGACTAAACTCATCTTTCAACCCACAAAATGTAACCTTCCCAACCCTCACGTCAATATCCTACCCAATAACAGTACCATTATCTCCCCAACAGAACACACTGAACTACTTGGTGTTGAAATTGATAATCATCTCAGATTCAACATCCACATTTCACTAACCATAAAAAAGTGCACAAAAAACTAGGAGCCCATTATAGAAACAAACAATTCCTCATGAAAACTGTCAGAATTATGGTGGCCAATTCTCACCTCATCTTCTCTCATCTTTATGCCTCTCCTATACTTACCAACCTCAGGCAATCAGACCCAAACAAGCTTGAGGTTTGTTAAAATAAAATTCCTAAATTCACCTCTGGAGCATTCTTCTGCAGCACCACCGTATCTCACTTGGAGAACTTGACTGGCTCGGACTGCCTCAACTTCTACATCTGAATCAATTCGCTCTAGCCCACAAGATTGCAAACCATCTACTCAAAGTACCATCCCTTCAGAATCTTCTCCAGCCCTACCATACCACCAGACCTCTATGCTGCAGCAACAAAAAACAAATTCTTTTAACCAAACCCAAGAACTCTGCTGGAGAAGCTCTTTTCTCCTGCAAAATAGCCAGATTATGGAACCCTCTCCTCCCTTCCATAACCACACTTAACATCAGGCACTCTCTTCAAAACTGCTCTAAAAACCCACCTCAAAGGACACTGGTTATGTCACTGCATGCATCCCGACTAAAACTTTCTACCTGTTTCCCTCCCTACTTTTCTACCCTCCTCTAACCACCCCTGCCTTCCACTGTCAGAACATTGCTATCTCTCTACTACTACCTTCATACAGACTAACCCTTAACTCTTCCCAGTTTTCCCACCATCTGGATTAACATTCTGCTTTATATACTGTTTCAGATCACAGGCTAATCTGTCAACTCAATGAATTTATTACTAATCTACCTCAACAGCATCTAACTCCCAGCTGAGTATTTCCAACAACTACTATATGTCATTTTTATTTGTATACTAAATGCTGTAGATTATATCATTGGCTATTTATGTTATCAATAGCTCTGTTTGTAACTTGTACATTTTATTTGTGTGATTGCTTGTACTATCACTATTATTTGTATTTTTCTATTTCTTTCTGTGGAGCATTTTTCCCTGGCCCTCCACTGAAAAAAGACCTGTGTCCAGTTGGAACTTCCTGGTAAACAAATATAAATAAATAAATAAAAATAAAATAAAATATGTTGTCCAGACATGTGGGGGCAGATCACATGACACTGCAAGTGCTTTCCAAGAAAGTATTGTAATTAGCAAAAGAAGACATCAACAGCTACCAAAAGTCGGACTCAAACAAGAGCAGTAGCTATCAAAACAAAAAACAGTCTGACTACCATGGTCTTAATCATATACTTTAATAGAAAGAAGTAAAACAAAACATGATACAGATTAGAGCTTTCAGGTAAAACCCTTCTTCAGATCTAAAAAACATAAGTTATACCCTCCTATTTAAACACAATCATAACACATTAACAAAATCAATTAATTAAAGCAAAAGTAATTGATTAAAACAAATTAAAATATATTCAATATGTTGCAGCATTTCATTGGTTTATTAAAATGTTGAAGACCAATTCAAACTGGTCTCTGTTACATTGCAACCAACCAACTGGGGTTGAAGTAATCCCAAAAGCTAAGTGGTGCTGGAGAATAAAAGTATTCAACCAATCAAAAGACTCCATTTGTTCACTGGTTAAAACCAATCCACACGTACTCAGAAAATCCATGCAAGCAAGATATGCTTTCAGCCCGACACAAGCCAGTTCGTGTCATCATCCACTGTGTCTAGATGACCAGTCCAAATCCTTTCTGTATCAGAACAGCCAATAAAAAGGCATCCAATCTTGTTTTCTGTTCATTCAGTTTCAACAGCATATTAAAACTTCAAAAGAGACCACAGCTCCTCTCTGTCAGGGCAGAAATAAGAACTGGATTAATTAATCCATCTCATTCAAGAGAGAGGTCACTTAAGGTTAATAAATTGTTAACAGAGGGGGGGGGGAGCTAGGAACTAAAAATTTCTATTTTTAAGGTAAACTAAAACATTTCAGAGATTTACCAAAAGGCTCATCAGACTCTGCTACACTTTTAAAACTTCAGAGCTCTCTGTCTTCTCTCTTGTCAGGCAGATTTTCCCTCCCTCCCCCCCCATTTTAAGTTGTCTTGTTAAATACCACTGTCTTCTTTCTCGCCTCTTATGTTAATGTTAATCAGACCATATATCTCATTTCTCTCTACTTTCACTGGCTTTAAAACAAAACCATCAAAACCATCACTTCACCCCACCCACCAATTCAATTTATTGGCCATATTACAGTATTTCATAGCACCAAGCACCAAAATACAAAAAGTAACCACCCCTTTCTACTGTTTTAAAAATAGTAACTCTCCACTAAACATTTAACTTTTTAAACAGAAAAAAAACCAAGTTACCTACTTTCATCTCTAACTTCTCTAGTGCACACTGCAGAGTGCATTTTTTTCAATCTACCTTTTAGCATCCCTGTTACTACACTTTCTCTAATACCTAAAGATCATCTCTAGTCTAGTCCTTCTGCCTAATGAGGGATCAGTGAACCTGTGCCCCATGGCTCTCAGCTGGGAACTCATGTACAATTGAGGCCCACAACTAGCTGCCACAATGCACAAATACATGCTCCTCCTGCAACTAGGGAACCAACAAATCCAGGTGAGCAAAGAAACCAGTCAGGGCACTGAGTGACAAACCTCTCAATATACCCATCACGACTAACCCATGCTACACATAATACCACAACAAAAACAAGTCATACACTCTTCTCAATATACCACAACAACAATCCAAAACATAAGCAACAGCCAATAAACAGCCAGACCCCACCACACAGCAGACCACAAAACACCTGCAACACAAAATATAAGCAGTCACAGCAACATAGACAACCATCACAGATCAGACAACAACAGAGGTCAACCAACACAGAGTCAGACAGAGGTCAAACAGTCAACACAACACACTGCAAACAAGGTGACTCACAGTCAGAAGTCAACAGACTCAGCCCTCAGACACACTAGAAGCCAGACACCGGGCGCATTGGTGGACCAGGTAACTCTCAGTTTGTGTCTCACCAGTAGGAAGTAAGGAGAAATAACATTGTAAGCTGGTGAGGGCTAGAATGAGAACGCACAAACTAGACTCTCATGGAAAGAGACAAACACGGTATGACTTGAGATTAGCCCAAACCCTGATGATATGAGCAGACTCTCACAGACTACAGAAACCAGCAACGATGAGACAATGAGATGAAGATGATAGCCCAGGAGGCAATTGGCTGACTGTCTGTGTCATCCAAAGTTTGTCCAAGAAAAGGGGGACAACATAAGATAATGCTGATTAAGCCACACCACAGTGGACTGGGCACCACGCCAAACTGCCCTGGGATTGCTCTGCCTGACCCCATGCAAGCAAGCCAGGATTGTAAGGCTTAAACAATAAACCCGCCACCCAACTAACCACCTCTAGAACACAAACTAAAAAACATCATGTAACATTGCTCAAAATGCCTCTCAAAATGCTGAACCAAATGCACCCTTCAGTGACCCAAACATGCAGTACTGTGTGCTGTCATCAACAGAAGTTCACATCAAAAGAGCACCGGTGCTAGAAACCTGGTTCAAGGCTAGAACAGCACCCCAGCACTCATGACAGAAACCCCCAAAAGGGTGGGGTATCACAAAAGCCCGGAGACACTCAAGAATCTTATCGGTGGCCCGCCCCAAATCATCGGAGACCATCCAGGTGCAATTAACCAATTCAGAGACTGCTCCCACACCCTCAAGTGCATGGCAGCCACCCTATGCAACCCAGGAACCCAGGTGCACAAATGCAGAAAACCTCAGAGGGATAAATGTATCACCAAACACAGTATAACACAAACCCAGAACATCACTCCTCCCCAAACAAACTACTACTACCACATCCAACACCCAACCACCATCCAACCTGGAATTCCCAAACACCAATATAATGGAACAACACTACTAGCTCCAAACACCCCAAGATCCCCATAAAAGGGATCATCATCACAACAACCATCAGCACAAACATCACCATCGATCTCATCACACCGTGACTGGGAGGACAAATCATCAATCAGGAGCAAACCCTCATCCACAGATCAGAAATCCAAACAAAACTGACTGTAGACTAACCAATCCAGCTCACTTTCCAACTCTCCCAACCCACCTGAAATAAAAAAAGGCCCATCTTTCCAACTGTAAAGCCACTAGTGACTCTAACTTCTAAAAGCCCTTCGCCGAACCGATGCAAGAGAGCACAAGGCTCGCAACAAAATCTCTTTACCAGACTCCAAGTACCAGCATCTGCAGGACCCCATGGCCCAAAAATAAACAAACTCACAAACTCTACAACAAAAAGGCTAGCGCCCAGCAACAAAACAAGGGCCATAAACAAAGATAACACATAAAACTTCAAAAGCTAAAAGATAGAGCAAAATAATACAAAGTAAAACAAATTTTGAAATAAAAGAAATAAAGACTAAGAGCAAAGACAATCATAAAGGCCCTTTTTGCTTAGAAAGGAAACCTGGGAGGAAACTCCAATGCTACCTTCTAGCTATATGTGAATGATGAAGAAACTCCCAGAATGACAGAACCACTAGACATAAATGATGGAAGATTCAGTCCAAACTTCTCGAAGCAAAATAAGGAGAGATATGTATACCAGAACAGCTCCCCCCCCAAAAAGGAGCCCCCCCAAAATACCCCAAGATTCCAGCCCAAAAACATCTCCAACGATGGAAGTGAGGGTGTCCTCCTGATGGTGTCCAGAGCTGTATGACCCCCCTGATAACTCCCCTGTTAGACTCCACTCTAACTTCATAGGGAATTAAACAGGAATGTACGCACTCCAGGATTGGTCCACTGGGAGTGGGCGGTGCCTCCACCCGTGGTGCCTCCAAACTGCCCACCCCCTTCATGCGCCTCCAACCAAATTCCCATTTCACTACCCATCATGGAGAGGAGCATAATGACATAGAGAATAGGAAGATAATGGACCCATCCCAGTTTGACTTTTGAACAGTTTGACTTTCAAATCCAGATCCTTGTTGACTTTTTCTTGACTTTTTCTAAACTTTCAAATCAGGTTGAAGGAGGGAAAGGCAGCCCACCTCCATTACCTGGCGAAGGCCTCCATACTACCTCGAATCACAATTTCCCACAAGATCATCACCACCTGATCATCAGCTTACATGCCATACATAAAAAAATAAATCTACACATCAGAACACAGGTCAGGTCAGACTCCCTGTGGCCCCAGGTGCCTCAGACAATGTCACCTGTCACAAGTGGGTACCACAGGGGGCTCACCCTTGTTTCACTCTTTGCTCTTGTCAGGGTTTCCAAAACACAGGAGGGTTATGGCTGACAAAGTTTGACAAAGACTGCAAGACTGCAAAAACTGGGCGAAAGAGATAACATCTGACACAGATATCCTTCCAGAAGAATCCGCACAGAAACAGATAATCGGTGCCAGAGCCATGGCCTAAGTTAAATGCCAAAAATGCATAGTCATACCCTTCGGAAAAACAAGGTTACTAGCTACCAAATAGGTGGCAATCCACTGAGCACAGAAGAAGTTATCAGGGACCTGGGGACCCAGGTTGATAGTAGTCTGTCATTCGACCACCCATGTAGCTAAAGTAGTTAGGAAGACCTCTACATTGCCCAATTTTATCATGAAGGATTCTCATCTAGATCAAGGTCATGAATACCCTTCTACTCTCATCACTCATCAGACCAATGATTGAGTAATGCCCCCATTCCTCGGAATGGTCTGACCCCCACTTGCAGCAGCTGAGAGGGCCAAAAAGTTCTCACCAAAGGATAAAGGGTCTCAAACATCTGTCCTATAATCTTTGAATGGATGGGGGAGATCAGAGATATACCCAGGAGGATTACCAGTGTACTGTCTGCTCTCAACAGAAGCAAAAATAATGGGTATTGTTCCCCATACTAAAAAGGGGGTATGAAAAGCAAAAAACTATAGGGCTAGACTAAAATGCCCTCGGGCAGATAGCCTAGTATGAACCTATGAACCTATGAACCTATGAACATTATTGGGTGAAGCCAACTATCATGCACCAGTGAAAATAAGAACATCCATATTCATCATGGACACAATATGCCATGATGCTGCTGTTCTCAATCACTTTCTGAAGATTATCTTGGGTATTAAACAACGAATTATATATACATCATGAGTCATATTTGTGTTAATCAAATGTTAATTTCCTCTGGTCCAAGGCAATCCAGTTCATTTTCTGTATCTTATTAACCAATGAGAAAAGTGACATAGATAAATTCTCATAGGTTAAAACAAAATGTCAGTCACCAATCAAAATTAAGAAAATTGCCTGTATTTCATTGCAAGGAAAACGAGAAGCGTGTTTCACATTTGAATGGCTTTCTTGGTATGGTCTTTCTAAACAGAACAGGCAACTAACACAGCTTGATTTCTTTTGTGTGCACCAAAATCAAAGTAAAACATCTCTTTGTGTAGGTATATCTGACGCAACAGACATTTGTGAGCCATTCAAATATTTCTTTCTTTCATTACATCCGAGTGACATCTCCAGGTGCATCTGTAGTTAACTCCTACTAACACCTATAGGCATCAAATATTGCTTGTTCATACTTATATCAATAATTCCAAAACCATGCTATGTAAAAGGTTTTAAAAGATTTCATCTTAAAACTTATGCAATGGCTAAATCGCCTGCATTAATATTTGACCTCTGTCTAGTGCGGGTAAATAGATGTAAACTGTTGTTGTTTTTACGATATTAATTTATATAGATATAATTTTCACATTTTTCTAAATATCTCAACAACCAAGTAACACAGACAGAACTCCTTAACCACATATGAAAGCTATCTGCTAAATGAATAAAATGTTGCTGACAGTATGTTTTTAACTTGAGTGGTTGCTGAGATATTGTGAGTTGTTTACAAAATATTACAAATGTAATAGTTACTGTGTTTACTGCGGCTTATAAAATTTAGTTTAAGACCTAGAACCTAAAGAATACTACCACTGTAAACATAGTTTGTGCTAAAGAGTTTGCCATTTATACTTCTTTAGTAACCTCTATAGTTTCAGAGACATGGACATTTGTTTGAAATGTGAAGACATAATTTGATTCTGTCAAAAGACTTAAGCTTCACCCATTGGAAGTTACAGTGCAAACTTCCTCAGCTCCATTGGAGTGAATGAGTTGAGACTTGTACATAAAACATCAAACAACTAAACAATTATTTTCAGTTACTATATTATAATATCCTCTAGATTTTCTGCATTTTCAAG
Source organism: Protopterus annectens (assembly GCF_019279795.1). Taxonomy (NCBI): domain Eukaryota; kingdom Metazoa; phylum Chordata; order Ceratodontiformes; family Protopteridae; genus Protopterus; species Protopterus annectens. The sequence goes on along the minus strand of NC_056732.1, from coordinate 1,000,437,004 downwards.
AACATAGCTTGATGCACTCTTGAATAAAATAAAATCAGAACAAATATCTCTTTCACTGACCAAACTCAATCCAGCAGGGCATTATCCATCAAGAAATTGGTACTATCCAGTCAAAATCATTCTGTGCACTACAATAACCAACAAGATGATACATAGTATGGTGACATACCAAGCATCCCTGGATGCCTCCATTTGTACACTAGTTAGGACTTACAAGACTCAAACAGGAACCAATCTTAGACGGAGAAGAGGATGAGGTATTGTCCAGACAAGTGGGGGTAGATCACATGACACTGCAAGTGCTTTCCAAGAAAATATTGTAATTAGTCAGGGAGAACAACAGATTTTATGCTGGCCACATGAGTATTCATCTACACCTAGCAGAACCTCTCATTCGAGGTACTGATCCTGATCCTAGAGCACTGTCAGATCAGTGTCTGCAGGATCAACTACATCAAGTAAGTCGCGATACCAGGCCCTCTCACGATCCAGCTCTCATGACAGCCCCTCTTCAAAATCACTTCCACTATCACCTAGCCTCTCTTTAGGCAATGGGTATAACTCATTTGACCTTTACCTACTGTGATTCAAGTGTAGCATTTATTTTATATAAATTCCGACCTTAACCAACATAAGTCAAAATTATACTGAAACTAAAACTCTTATGAAAAATTAAATAAATTAGGGGGTGACCTAGTACACTTTACAATTGTATGCATTTCATCCCTATAATAGTACTGCTTAAACCTTCAGGGAACTGTGGAAAGAAATCTGTATATGTCATAACATAATGATTGCAATGATTAATTATTGCTTTATATTGTATTTTTAATAATTATGTTACCTATAACTTCAAAGTAGTAATACACAGGTTTTCAAGCAAACATGAATATGAAAATCACAGATTAAAGTTATATCCTACTGTGTAAGCAAATACTGCTACCACTTCACCCTCACCTCTCCACAAATAAGGCACAAAGTATTGTATATGACAAAATAATCTGACGTTCTGTACCTCAATAAACAACTTATTTTAAACTGAGAAAACATTGCATAATACATAAAAAATATGCTACATTTTCATTCAAATGCAAGTCATGAACTTATGGAAAATACTGAATTAACAGGTAATTATACCACTTGAGGACATTCAGTGCATGCATATTTAGGTATGCCACATCAACAGAAAATATTGCACAAAACAGTTAAAACTAGGATTATTATTTATATGATGCCTTACTGCATCACTGAACTGGAGGCAGGGAGCACTCTGGCAGGACTTTTATAAGCAATAATATGAGCAACGTTTCTGAAAAGAATTATTGTAAGAAAAGGGAGATTATCAAATGAATGGTGGCAGCAGACCATGTACCATACAGCATAGCCCATAGATATCACTGCATGCATTAAATACACCTTATGTGTTTTTTACAAGAAAGGAAACACTAACCTGAGTGTCATGGTCCTTAGTTCTGCTCTAGACAGCAAGAGCCTGCCACATGGGCTTCCTTGCTACTGCTGCTGGCTAGTCATCATTATTCATATTTGGAGTGGAATCGGGAGCTGCAGTGACATCATGGGTCACTTCACCACCATAATGTCACATGATCATATTGTGCAGAATGCAAAGAGTAAACATTCTGTGTGCAGTAGCTGGGTCATACTGAAGGACATTCCTAGACTCCTCCAGGCACCTGAAATGGCTCTTTAGGAGGCCAAAGGCCTTCTTGATGACAATACAGGCCTGGGACAATAATGTGCTATATGTCACTTCTGCAGCTCCACTTGGCTTTCTCACTACTGTCATGAACCGTGGCTCCAGTGAATATCCACAATCACCTGAAAGACAAATTAAAAAAAAAAAAGAGAGAGAAAGTAGGGGGGGAGGCAAAGCAAATGAAAAGTGGTTTATTATTCATCAATACATTTTAATCTAAATAACTACTTAAATAAAATAAAAAAAAATATTTTTCCACTTACCAATAAGATGACCAGTGGCCATCCTATTATGCAAGAAGACACAGTAAAGTGAGCTAATGTGTCAGATATGGGAATCATGTGCACTGCAAGGATGCTGAGCAGAGGCATTGGTGATGCACTTCCATGCATCACACACTATCTGGCAATTGATGGAATGGTAGCCCTTCCTGTTGTAGTAATGCTCATCCCATGCTCACCCCATGGACCAGAAGGGGCCCTAATTACAACATGGGTGTAGTCTATTGCACTGAGTGCCTCAGGGGAAACATGCTACCCCATACAAGGTGGGAGGGTGGCCTAATGGTTAAGGTGTTTGCCTTACAAACACAAGGTGCAGGGTTTGATTCTCACAAGGGATAATTGGCTAGGCTTAAAATGGCTCGCAAGGACAGTTAGCCTAGTACTAATCTATGAATCTATGAATCTATGAATCTCATAGTTCTGGCTTGACATCAAGAAGTAGATGTGCTGATACACATGTGCCAAAAGTGCATCCAGGAATTGCTGGAGTATCTTTAAGGCAGAAGCCTGTGAGATACCCAGTGTGTCCACACTCTGCCTCTGGAAGGTCTGTATGGTATTTATAGTGAGTGCTGTACATACCTTAGTATCCACAGGGATAGGGAATACACTCATCTCTGCATACTCACAGAGACCATTATAGTGTCCCTTTCCACTCTGAACCTGTCAAGTATCTTCTGATTATCAAAGTTATAGTAAGTTATATTCTGCCTTTATCTCTGCCTTCTTGGCTGGCAAGTACCAGTGGGTGCAATCAGTTCTTGCTCAGCTAAGTGTGCACCTCACACCTGAAAATAGCAAGGCTAGCAGCAACTGACAGCATTTTCATGGACTGCAAAGCAGATAGGCTTGGCAAGACTCCTGTTTATATAACATATCTGCTGATGGCACAGAAAACCAGAAAAAAATTCACTGTGAGTGCACAATAGTTGAGAGAATGCTCCATTACCATACTCTGGGTTACATCATTTCTCATTTACATGTCATTATGAATTAATTTGCATATGTTCATTCATTTAGCATAAGTGGCCTCTGTGAATCTCAGCTTAGCTGCAGTCATTCGTGGACAGCACAGATAGCCTTAACGCGTCCATGTAATGACTACAACTACCACCCTAGATCTTCCCAAATTTGAGTATCTGTAAAGTCTTGCATTAGTCCTTGTTACCTTAATTAGTTGTTAAATATTATTGCTTTCATACATTGATAATCCCTAAATCCTGACCATGGTAGTATATGACAGAAAATTTGTTCCACTAATTTCTGTTTATAGATCTTATTGATTTCCATTACCCCCTCTTTCTTGTGATTTATTGAAATGTGAGAAAGGTAATTTGTACAGCAATCACAGAAGCATTGATATAAATGTATTTTTGATGAGGTTACTTTTGGAAGCATAATTAATGTTTCCACACTTTTTAATCTTGATTCATAGGTTCATATGAGATTACTAGGCTAACAGCACAAGAGCCGTTATGAGCCTAGCCATATTTAAATGGAGTTTCCCAGTTTTCAGTAGCTAGGTGAACAAAGTTCACAGAGCTGTAAACCAATGCTCTGGTAGCTAATTCTGATTACCTCTGTCCATGAGGGACATGGGCACCATCCCAGGAGTAAATATAGGATTACCCATCCATTAGTCTAGGTTATGCATGAAGAGGGTCAGGAAAGGGCTTTCCTTTATATATCTCTCCAGCATGATTTATTTATGCCAGAGGCTAGGTTAAGATCCCTGGAACGAGTGACCCTCATGCAGTTTGATTTACAAATGTATAACATTTCCATCAGGGCCAGATTGGAGACTTCCCTATCGGTAAGACACAGATTGTCCCTTAATACTCTGTAGAAGACAGAATTTGTTTTCAATCTTTCCTCATAGGACTTATTTTTTATACACTGTATCTTCCTGATGCGAAACCACTTGGCTCACTCAACCTGTTGCATATGTCTGAAAAGTACATGCAAAAGAGTACATTGTACTCAATTATTGGTCTGATGAGGGCTGAGTGCAATTGAATTATACCATTTACCACCCCATAGCTATTCTCTCGCCACTCTACAAAATACTAGAGAGATGCATTCATTCTCAAGTCTCAGATCACCTCCTTGCTAACAACCTCCTCTCCAACACACAACAAGGTTTCCAACCTAACCATAACACCACCACCACCTTACTCTCTTTCTCTAACACTATCCTACAAAATAAAAATGCAGGTTATCTCTCCTCAGCTACCGTCCTAGACCTCTCTAAAGCTTTCGACATGGTCCCACACAAACAACTCATCTCTCTTCTCAATAACCTATCCTTATCTCAACCAGTCATCAGCTGGTTTCAGAGTTACCTATCTGACTGCCAACAAGCAGTTGTTTGGCAGGACAACCTATCCCCCCAACTACCAGTCTCCATAGGAGTTCCCCAAGGGTCCATCCTGGGACCCCTACTCTTCTCTATTTTCACCAATAATCTAGCCTCAGCCACAACACATGGCACACTCATACAATACGCAGATGACTCAACCATCATCTGCACAGCCCACTCCCTACCAGAACTGCAAAAAGTCACACAAGAAGCATTTTCTTCTATTGAAACTTGGTTATCCGATACCCAACTAATACTCAACCCAAACAAAACAAAATTACTAATCTTCCAACCCACCAAACTTACCCTAGACAGCTCTCACTTTAACATCACAGCAAAAGACAACACCACCATCCATCCTACAGAACACACCAAATTACTAGGAGTAGAAATAGACAAACTGAACTTTGACATTCACATTTCCATGACCATTAAAAAAGTGTACAAAAAACTAGGAGCATTATATAGAAATCAGCAACTACTTACCAAAGCAGCTAAAATTTCAGTAGCAAATTCTCATCTTATCTCTACCCTACTCTACGCCTCTCCAATATTTACTAACTTTAGACAATGCGATCTAAATAAGCTCAAAACCTGCTACAGCAAAATCGCCAAATTCACCACAGGGGCTTCCTATTGTACTCACCACTGTCTCTCACTAGCAGAACTGGGCTGGCTAGAGCTCCCCCACCTCCTTCAATGGTACCAACTCACACTCGCCCACAAACTAATAAACCAACCACTAAAAGTCCCATCCCTCCAGAATCTACTCCAACCCTACATAACCACGAGACCACTAAGATCCAGTCACAAAAACCTCCTACAGGTCACAAGAGCCATTAACTCTGCTGGAGAAGCATTATTCCCCTGCACTATAGCCAAACTCTGGAACTTCCTCCCATCCTCAATTAACTTCTTGCTTCCACTTTAAATCCTTACTAAAATCACACTTCAAAACTTGCCAGATATGCCCTTGCAACCCCCCCCCCCAATACCACCCACTCCCACCACCCACTACCTCTCTCAGCCCCCTATCAACAACCTACTCTTAGCAAGCTTGGCTACTCATGTTCCCAGCTACCTACCACATAATACAACTTCTTGTAGCAACAACTGCTAATGGCTGTTATGTACCTCCAAAACAGATTGTATCAATTGTTCACTGATGAATCTCAACTACATTTTAACCATATTTAGTATATGTCACCATATTTTAAAATTGTACTATGTTCTACATCTGTTTTCTTCTTGTCTTGCGTCCTTAACTGGACTAATGTCTATATTTAAATGCTATGTTTTTTAACTGTATAATGCAAATAATACTTAATGTGGTGCTTTTCTCCCCGGGCCTCCGCTGAAAATGGACCTGTGTCCAGTCGGACTCTCCTGGTCAACAAATGTAAATAAATAAATAAATAATAATATCCTTTGATCTGGATGCCATGCCCTTACTTATGAGTTGTGCCACATAGAAGGACTTCCTCACCTCTGTGGACACATGGTGGTTGAAGTTCAGATTACAATCAACCTGAGTACCCAGATCACATACCTCTGGGTCTACTCTTACATGGGTGTAGTCTGTATTGTAATTAGCTGGGGTATTTGCTTTCCCAAAGGGAATAATTATGCATTTTTTGCATTTAGTCTTTCTGCAGTATATATTTTATTTATTTATTTATTTTACATTTGTTTACTGGGAAAGTCCTACTGGGCCAGTGTCCCATTTTCAGAGGAGGCCTGGGGAGATAAAGCTCCATTACACAGATACAATTTCTTACAAAGGACACAAATTACAGTAGTGAACAAGAAACAGTGGAAAGAGGCAACATTACATAAATACCATTACTTTAATGAGTAACAATAGTAAAATAAGGCAGAACCGTACCATATTTAATTTGTAATAAAAGTAACACGCGACAGGTGATTAACTCAAGCAATATGGTATGTAAGTTGTATGTGACATAAAAAGATAGTTTGTTAATTTATGTGTTTAGTAAACTTTTTGCAAAAAGAGAATAGACGACAGACCAACATAGTAAACAGGAGATGACCTAGTACAGAACCCTGTGGTATGCCATTGGTGACTGACCTCTTGCTAGAGGTGAATTCCCCCACATTGACGGTATGTGTCCTGTCTGTGAGCTATTTGGCTGCCCACCTGGTGATGTGGAGGTTTATGCTAATTTGAGATAGTTTCTGTACAATACCTGAATGGGGAAGTATGTCAAATTCCTTGGCCAGGTAAAGGTAGGTGGTGTGCATAGTCTTTCCCTCATCCATGGCTTTGATGACCTTCTCATAAAAGTCAACCAGATTTAACAGGCATGATCTACCCTTAATGAACTGGAAGTGAGTTGGGTCCAGAGTCTGGAGATTACCTATGTCCTTGTTGATAAAGTCCATGATGATTCTTTCCATGGCCTTACTGATGAGACTGTCAGACTTATGGGTCTGTAATTCCCTGGGTGGGTTGATGATCCCCCGTGTGCAGAGAGATGACTGTTGCGATCTTACATTCTGCTAAAACATAGCCTGTCAGAAAGCTGTGGTTAAATAGGGATTCAAGTTGGTCAGCTAGGTCATTTCTTAAATTATTTAAAAGACAAGCTGGGACATTGGTGGGACCCACTGATGCCATGTTTTTAGCCTTAGAGAGCACAGAGATGACCTACTGTCATGAGACAATAGGCTGAGGAATAATGGCAGGTTTACTTTGGGAGACAACCAGTGGAGAAGGGGTGAAGTTTGATCCAAATCTTTCAGCTAGCAGGTTGGCTATTTCCTTCAGCTGAGTATGGGTGGTGCCATCCAAAACCAGCTCTGTGCATAGCTGGGTATTCCCCATAATATTTTGGATGTAGTAAAAAATGCTTTATGATTTTCCTTGGCTAGGGAGGCTATTTTTGTTTCATAATTTGCTTTGGAGGGCTTGACCAGATCTCTGATTTGTTTGTTTAGACTAATGAGGGATTTCTTCTTCTGTTGAGCCTGTTCCCGCTTATTTTTGGACATTAGTTTCTTTCTTTTGTTGTATAGTCTGTTTATACCAGGGGGTCCACCAGGGTGGCTTGTTTTTCTAGAAAGACCTGGGTTTAATCCAGTCTGGTACTGCCAATTCTATACAACTGCTTAAGTGGCTAACAGGGCATTGGAGTTCACCTCTGCATAGAATTCTCTGTTTTCTGGGTTTGGGGGAACTTTGAAAATTCTTATGCCATTGCTTAGTAGTAGATAATCTGTCTTGGATAAATTATTTAGTATTTTTGAGCTTGATGAGGTATCTGGCCTTATATTTATTTCAAAGGAGACCATTTTAGGTTCATAAGTTCATAGGTGTTTACTAGGCTAATGACCACAAGGGCCTCTTTAAGCCTAGCCATGCATCCCAAATATCTGACAAGTTCTGATACCCTTGATAAGTGTAAGCAAGAGCTTGAGAGATAAAACATTTACAAGCAGGAGCCTCTGGGATTAACCATTTTTAGGTTGCCTGTGTCTGTTAGAGACATAGGTGCCAAACCAAGGATGATCCAATTACCAAATTGCACTTGATTTGGGTTAGGGAGTAACTATGCTTCACACTGATGGGGAGCCTGTTCCAGAGACTGGGTAGTCTCTAAGATACATACCTGTCTCTCCAGCAGGCCCTATTTATATCACAGGCAAGGTTTAAGTCTTTAAAATGGGTAATTCCGGTGCTGTTTGTTTTATGGATATGCAGGAGGTCCATCAAAGTTGCGTTCTATCCTGCCATTGACTGGGGAAGATACATGACCACTAACATACAGGGTTAGAGGTTTTTGGACATTGTTCATCTGTAGGTTCATAGGTAGATTCTAGGCTATTGGCCCCAGGGCCTATATAAGCCTAGCCAAAAAGGTACCCTGGCTTTCGCCACCCATAAAAATTATTTTCCTGTGCCCCTGTTGAGCAGAGCCACAGACGTGATCCCCGGGGTGAATTTCCTATCTTCCATCCAATCATCAAGATTTTTCTTGAAGAGTGCTAATGAGGAGCTTTGATATAGATAGGTAGTTTTGTTCCAGAGTATGGGAATTCTCTGGGGCAGGAATCTATCCCTCCAGCATGTTCTGTTTATTGTGGTGACAAGGTTTAGGTCCCTCGAGCATGTAGCTCGGAGGACTGGAATTTATTTAAGTGGAGCATGTCCAACAGCTCTGGGTTTGACATAGCTTTGTATGTTAGGCAGAGATCACCTCTGCATAGGCGATATGCGATGGAGTAAAGCTGGAGCTTTTTTGAGACGGTCTGCGTAGGGCATTTGTTTAAGGTAGGTCATTTTCTTTGTGAGGTATTTCTGCAGCCTTTCTAGTTGTTGTAAATGTCTTGTGAGGTACATACCAAAAGGGTGTTGCACTCTGTAATGGGTCTAATGAGTGACGAGTAGAGGGGAACAATGACCTCTTTTTTCCTGGATGAGAACCCTTTTGTGATGAGGTGTGCCAAGTAGAAGGATTTGCTGACTACTGTGGCGATGTGATTATCAAAGGAGAGACTACTGTCCACCTGTGTCCAAAAGTGTCTTATCACACTTTCGGTGTTAAGTAGGCTACCACCTATGTGGTAGTTCATGGGTACAGAGTTTTTACCAAAAGGGATGACAATACACTTTTTGGCATTGAGCTTGAGGCTATGGTTTTGACACCAGGCATTTGTTTCAGTGAGGCCCTTTTGTAGGATGTCCACATCGTTAGAAGTTTCGATTATGGCTCCTAGTTTGCAGGCATCTGCGAACTTCATTAGCCAAAGACCTTCTGTGTTAGCCTGTACTTCTGAGAAGTAGACACCAAACAGGAGAGGACCCAGGACTGAACCCTGTGGCACTCCACTTGTCACTGGTCTGATGTTGGATTTGGAGTCTGCTACTTTCACAGTGTGGTTTCTGTCAGTGAGTCAGTTGGCAACCCATCTTGTGACATAGGGATTTATAGCTAGTTTAGTGAGTTTATCTATAATTCCAGAGTGGAGGACGGTGTCAAAAGCCTTGGCGAGATCTAGATAGGCTGTATAAACCACCTTACCCTCATCTACGGCTTTGGTGACTGCTTCAAAGAAGTCAATCAGGTTTAGGAGATATGATCTGCCTTTTACAAACCCGAACTGGGTGGGGTCCAGAGTTTGGAGATTACCAATGTCATTGTTTATAAGTTCCATGATGATATGTTCCATAGCCTTGCAGACCAGGCTCATCAGGCTAATGGGGCGGTAGTTCCTGGGGTCCGTGGTGGCTCCCCCTTTGTGGAGTGGGATAACTGTCGCTGTGCGCCATTCATTGGGCACAAAGCCTAAGATGAGGCTATGACTGAACATGGTACTTAGGTGGGGTGCCAGTTCGTTCTGTAGTTCATGTAGAATGTAGCCTGGAATGTTGTCAGGTCCCATGGATGCTGTGTTCTTGGCTTTGGAGAGGGTGGTTTTTACCTGTGCAGATGTAATTACAGGGACTTTGCATTCTTCCGGTGTAGAGATGGGCCCATTAGGGGGTGAGAGGGGGGTAAATTTAGCACTGAGCCTATCTGCCAGGATGTTGGCAATATCAGTTGGTTCTATCTATTTAGTGCCATTGTGCTGTAACACAGAGCAGATCTGAGTGTTGCCATTGAGATTCTTGACATAGCTATAGAATGCGGTTGTCTTTAGAATCAGTGGCGATTTTGTTTTCATAACTATCTTTGGAGGATTTTATGAGGGATCTCAACTTTTTACTGAGGCTGACCAAGGAGTTCCTCCAATCATGGGATTTTACCCTTTTTTGCAACAGTTTCTTTCTTCTGTTGTAGAGTTTGTTTATGGCAGGGGACCACCAGATTGGCTTCCTTTTTTTAGAGGATAGCATCTTGGGTCTGTTAGGGATTGCACAATCCATGCACTTATGTAAGTGCTTATAAAGTGCATTTGTATAGGGTTCAGCAGTCGTACCTCTTTTGTCCATCTGCATGGGTGTCGTGAAGTTTGCCACTTCTGTGTTAATAAGCATGAAGTTGGCTTTCAAGAAATTTTTTATGGTGGTTTCCCTAATGGGTGGTGGGGGCGGGATGTGGATGTCTAGGGTGATTAGCTTGTGGTCGGATCTGACCAATGAGGAACTGACCTCTGGTGTGGAACACCAGTTGCCCATGTTGGTAATGACCAGGTCTAGGATATTGCTGCCCCTGGTGGGGGTGTGGATAAGTTGATCCAAGGCATTGGAATTGAATAATTCCAGAAAATGTTGAGCAAAAGTGTTGGTACATGAGTAGTTTTCCCAGTTAATGGGGGGGGGGTGTAGTTGAAATCGCCCATTATTAGGGTGTTAGGTTATACCCTAAATATTTTCCAGTGTATCAAGAAATGAGGAGTGGGAATCCTGGGGCATGGTGGGGGGTCTGTAGCAAGCTACAATTTGGATTGCGGTCTTGCCCAGAGTTAGTTGTACTTGGATAATCTCGGATGCATTATGCCGAGCAACTAGCCTGGAGGTGTGCATATCCTTAATGAATATGGACACGCCTCCGCCTTTAGTGTTTCGGTCCAGGTTAGGTGGCCGAAAGGTGTGGTATGAATTATAGTTTGGTAATGCAGGGGTGCTCTCTGGAGCCTTGAACCAGGTCTCTGTCACTGCACATATGGCGATGTTCTCCATTTTAAGGAGTGCCTCGTGTGAGTGCATTTTGAGGTTTAGACTTCTAGCATTGAGTAGAATTACCCTCAGATTTTGCTTTCTTGTACCTATTATGGTGGTGAGTGTGTCATTTGAACCTTGCCTAAAAAAGGCACTATAGGGGTGGCAAAAGCCTTAGCCAGTATCTGGAATCCCAAGGGCGACAGGTGCAGGCCATCTCTGGCAAAGCACTGTGGTCTCTCGATCATGTCATCTCAGGCAGACAGATACTGGATCCCCTTAGAATGACACCAGAAGCTTAGCCAGGTGTTGAAGCCAATCATTTTGTCCTTGTACTGTGGTATCATTGTGGGTGATGGCAGGATGCTACTCAGGGCTAGGGTCATACCTGACTGGGCTACAAGATTGGACAGCTCCTTCATGTCTCTTTTCATGTAGTCTAGGGAGGTATGACTTAGCTCATTCACACCAACATGGACAATGACAATACTTGTTGTGGAGTGACCTGAGTGAGTGCATTATGTGGTGAATTCTGGCACCCGACAGGCAGCTGACAGTAACTTTCTCCTTGTTTAGCCTGGTGAGTGGAACATCGGTGCACCTGACTATAGAGTCACCTATGACTAGAGTGTTGGGTACGTTGTTATGCCTTATGGGCTGTGGTTGAGTGGGACACTGAGTTTGTGGGCTATGTCATTTGGGTTGTGTTGGGAGTGGAGGTTGCTTGCGTTTCTGCTTTGGAGGTCCCTGTTGCTTGGGCATATTTTTATTGAGAGCCTCTGCGAATGTAAGTGTGTGTTTTGTGTTTCTGTGTGTGTGTTTTGGTGGTGTAGGTTTTGAGGGACAATGTGATAAGTGTGGTGTGGTGCAAGTATTTACCCTCTCCTCTTGACTGTCTAGTCCAGTCTTGGGTGAAGAGAGCTTTGCTTCCAGTTTGGCTATATAAGTGCATCTCTCACAGGTTGTGGTATTGGGTGGTAGGAGGAGAGGGTTGTCTGTATACATGAGGCAATTGCTGCATTGCCCCAAGATGCCCAGATTTATCAGGTAGACAGGAGAAAACACCAGGAGCTGACCCTTAGACATGCCTGGATAGGTGCTTATTTATTAAGTACTAAAACCTGTTTTCCTCTAGACAAGTGAGACAGTTTGAGTGCTGTAGTAATTTGTAGCTTATTTAGTGTTTACAACGAGTTCTGAACAAGTGCTGAGCTCAAAGAAACATATTTGAGTGCTAAAACTAAAAAAACTGGCTAGTTCTAAGGGAAATGCTGTGGGATAGCTGGTCATCACACTCATTAGGGGCTCAAATATCCTGGACATAGTACTCGCTAACATTGGGGAGCTCTGACCCCCACTTCCCCCATCTAATGTATTCTTTTGTCAGATAGGCAATGCCAAAATGAAAGTACTTCCGACATAGCAAATCAAAACCAAGAAAATCTAAAGGTATTACTGCTCAATGCTAGGAGTCTAAACAGAAAACTTCACTCCCTAGAAGCTGCCTTCACCCTAGAGAATGCTGACATCTGTGTGGTCACTGAGACATGGTTTAAAGCTGCAAAGAGCACACAACAGTGCAAGTTTATAATGCCTTTCACACATTTAGACCAGCTACTACACAGACAAGGACTAAAGGTGGCAGTGTCTTGATTTACATAAAAAATAAATATACTTCAAGGTTGGTCAAACAGGACAATGCACTTTGAGTTGATCCATGCATGTTCAAATCACCATAGGTAAAATCCAGTGCCACTTCCTTGCAAGCTATAGGTCCCCCTCTATGACCCAGGAAACCCATGTCATGTATTTAAACTTATTGGAAACACTCACCATCCAATCCAATACTAGGATCAGCAAGCCTAACAATAAAGAAAGTACCCTGGACTAGATACTAATTAATAGCACCCACCACATATACAAATCAGGTACTCTCCCTGAAGATCTAAGTGATCATTTCTTAATGTATACTATTAGGCATAAATTTGAATGTCCACATCTACCCACATATAAAACAATAAGAAATAGCAAAAATTTCAACCTTAATAAATTCCTAGAAGAACTTAAATTATGCATTTGGTCAATTCTAAAACAACTACTACTAGATGAGGCAGTAACACACTTTAATAACACATTCCTGGCCATCCTTGATAACCATGCATCCGCACGCTCTATTAGAATTAAAACAAAAGTTTCCCCCTGGCACACAAAAGAAACCAAACTAAAGAGCATCCAAAGAAATAATGTCTGGAACACCTGGTGCACCTGTAATGCCCCACAAGATCAACTCAAATTTCGACAATATAGGAATAATACAAAAAAATCCATATTACTAGACAAAAAAAACTTTCTGCCATCTACAACAGAAACACCACAACAAGCCACAGAAGTTCTGGGCAGGTATTAACAAACTCCTCCACCCAGGGCAATTCACTACTCCAATCCCCTCAGCCCCTAGCCAGAAATCGCCAGAGCCCATTGCCAACGCTTTCAACAGTTTCTTCACAGAAACCATCCAGGCTCTTGCTAGCAAACTTAAACTCACTTATCCTAATGCTGAAACCCTTAAACCCAGTGACAATCTCTCCTTTAGCTTCCAAAAAATTCTGACTTCACTCATTAGAGCCCTAATTAAAAAACTCAAACCAACCACCCTTTCAGCTGACCTCCTCCCTGCAGACTACCTGCAAAAAGCTGCAGATGTCATAGCATACCCTGTCACTATTTTGATAAACAGAACCATAACTGAAGTCTCTATCCCCTCTATCTGGAAAATATCCCATGTCATACCACTCCATAAAGGTGGCAGCTCCATTGAACTGTCAAATAATAGACCAATAGCTATCCTTTCCCCTCTGGCTAAAGTTATGGAAAAGTACATCCATAAACAACTCTTACATTACCTTATTCAAAATACTCTTCTGGCCAACTCCCAACATGGATTTAGACCACAGCACAGTACCACCTCAGCCCTCCTCTCATTTTCTAATGTCATAAATTCCAACCGTAACAGTAACAAACTATCTTCTGCCCTATTTCTCGATTTTTCTAAGGCCTTTGACATGGTTAACAACCAGCTACTCTTATTTAACCTAAATAAAATATCCCTAAACAACCATGCCATACAATGGTTTCAATCTTATCTTAGTGGAAGACATCAGGCTGTCCTATGGCAGGACAGACTCTCCACCCTTCTCCCCATTACCCTTGGTGTCCCTCAAGGCTCCATATTAGGTCCTGTTATTTTCTCCCTCTTTACCATTGACCTCCACACTGTGATCTGCTCAGCCTCTACCCCTACAGATCTCCTTAGTTTAACCCAGAAAACCTTTAATACAGTGGAAAACTGGATCTCTAATCAACAGCTGATATTAAACCCCAATAAAATAAAGCTATTGCTTTTCTCCCCTACAAATCCTCTCAACCTTCGTTTACTATAACATCTAACAATGGGACCATAATCTCACTAGATATGTATACCAAACTCCTGGGTGTTGTAATAAACAACAACTTCAAATATGATATGCATGTAAACCAAACTATTAAAACTGTTAATAAAAAAACTTAGCTCCCTATACAAAAACAAACCTTTTCTCACCCCTCTATCTAGGACTTCCATTGCCCGTACCCATCTGCTTTCAACTCTACTCTATGCCTCACCAATACTCACTAACTTGAACAAAACTGAACTCAGCAAACTCTCTAGCTGCTACAATCAAATTGCCAGGTTTGCCACAGGAACTCCCTACAGGACACACCATTGTCAAAACCTACACCTCTTAGGTTGGCTAGAACTCCCCAGGCTAATTCAGTTTAATCAACTTACTGTAGCATTCAAGGTTATTAACCATCCAGAAAAAACGCCCTCCCTTAAAAACATTATCCATCCCTACAAAAACTCTAGGCCTCTTCGTTCCACTACAAAACCTTTGGTTCAGTCTGTTAAAGCTAACAACCTATCTGGAGAATCTTTCTTTGCAAATTCAGTAGGCAAAACCTGGAATTCGCTCCCATCTGACATTACTCTGAACCCCTCCCATAATCAATTAAAAAAAATCTAACCCAGTATTTTAAAACTCACTGGTTATGTCCTTGCTCTAACCCTGACTAAAGCCTCATCTACTTCCATATCCCTGCAATTTCTTATTCATAGCAACTAACCTCTTACACTAAAAGGTTTGAAAAGAAAAACTGTCAAATCTTTGCAGATAGTCTGTATATAAGCTGCACCTATAGGTTTGATAAGAGAAACTGTAACATATTTGTATATATTTCTGTATATAAACTGTATTCTTCATAAGCATGAAATGTGAGACTGTAACTTGTGTGTTAATACAATATGTTTGTACGTATACTGTAACTTGCTTGTCTTTATTTGTTTGTAAGTTTAGAGCTTTTCTCTCTGGGCCTCCACTGAAAATGGACATGTATCCAGTCGGACTATCCTGGTAAACAAATGTAAAATAATAACAATAAATAAATAAATAAATATTCATGGCCGACGTTAATTATCCTACTATTAACTGGGAATCCTATATGACACCAACCGTACAGGCACAGAGATTCCTGGATTTTGTAAATACAAACTCCCTGGACCAGATAGTCAAAACAACAACCATAGATGCAACCAACCTGGATCTGGTGCTCACTAAAATGGGAGAGTGTTGCACACCCCTTACTGTAATGTCTTCCCTGGTAAGGTCAGACCACAAAATGGTCTCCTTTGAAGTAAAAATGAAACCTGGACCCCTAGCTAAAACTAGAATATTCAAGAACTACTCTAAGGCTAAACGTCCTGCTATTAAGTGATAACCTGGCAAAATTTCAAGCTCCCATAAACCCTGAGAACATTGCTGCCTATGCAGAACTCTTCACAGAAAGCCTATACAATCATGCTAATAGCTGCATAGAGAAAGCTGTACCCAGCAGGAAGAAATACAGAACTAACTCAAAAAACAAGCTACCCTGGTGGAATCACAAAAATCAATAGACTGTATAACAGAAGGAAGAAAATCTTGGCAAACATTAGGAGGTGCAGCACCCAGCAGGATAAAAGCACTCTCATCAAACTAAACAAACAACTCAAGAGGACAAATGTATCTACCAAAGTCAAATTTAAGGTAAATTTCGCCTCCCAGGCCAAGAACAACCACAAGGCATTCTTTAGCTATGTCTGCAACCTCAAAGGCAATACACAATTGTGTCAGAGCTCATTGTAAATAGAGCCACCTATACTGAGCCAGAAGATACAGTAAGCTTACTGACCAATACATTCAGCTCCAACTTTACCCCCCACCCCCGTCTTCCCTCAGGAAATAGCAAAAAATATAACCCTCCCCTTCTATCACTAGGGAACAGGTCCTTAATGCTCCCTCTAATGCCAAAAACACTGCATAAATGGCCCCAGAAAATATCTCAGGATGCCTTCTAAATTACATGGAACATGACCTATCAGGCCCTCTGGAATTGTTATTTAACTGTAGCCTCCAAACAGACTTCATCCCTCACGAATGGAGATCAGCAACAGTCATCCCTCAGTACAAAGGTGGGCCATTTACAGACCCTGGAAACTACAGACCCATAAGTCTCACTAGTGTTATATATAAAGCCTTGGAAATAATTGTCATGGAAATGACCAGTAGTGATATAGTAAACCTTCAGATACTGGACCCAGCCCAGTTTGGTTTCATCAAGGGCAGGTCATGCCTACTACACCTAGTAGACTTTTTTGAGATGGTCACCAAAGCAAAAGGGCAAAATAGTTCAAAGTGCCTACCTTGACCTGGCCAAAGCATTTGACACAATACCCCACTCGGGCATTGTTTACAAACTCAAGAGGTTAGATACAAACCCATATGTCACCTGGTGGATGGCCAGCTGGTTCATAGACAGGACCCAGTAAATTAGAGCTGTGGAGTCCACCTCTACAAAGGGGCCAGTCACAAGTGGAGTCCCACAGAGATCAGTCCTTGGACCGCTCCTTTTTGGTATTTACTTCTCTAAAGTCAAGGCCAATGTCACTTTTCTCTGGCTGACTAAATTTGCAGAGGATTGCAAATTAGGAGCTGTCATTGAATCCCACACTGACACAGATGTTCTCCAGGAAGGGCTGACACAGACAAACAACTGGTGTCAGAGCCATGGACTAAATCTACATGCCAATAAATGCATAATAGTATCCTTCAGGAAATCATCCACCCTAGTTGGCAACTTAAACTCAAATCCTTCAGTTAGTAACATCTTTGTGTTTTGCTCTATGTGGTATGAGCTCCCCTCACCACCACTTTTCTTTTTTTTTCCATGTGACTGGGAACATGTCCCAGGAAAATTACCACAATTGTTTTGTGAGTTTATTTACTCTTTTAAAATTGTGCAACTAATGTTATGCCGGCAGAATTTTATTCCAAGGCTTTTAAGTTTCAAAAAATTTTAAAGTTTGCACATGTAATTTGTTTTTATGTTTTTTTTTTGTTACTGTGCCTTTAAGTTAACTTGACAGTTGGTTACCTAGTTGGTTACCTTGTGTTTTTCCTAGGCTTTTGTATTTAAGTTTTGCAACTTTGAATCACTACTCTAATGAAGTCCCTTGAATTTTGGGACAAAAGCACTAAGGTTTTATTGTTTTCACAATAAGCAAAGTTTTTATTACTACCTTGGGTTCTGCATTGATTTTACACTGCCTTTGAGCCTATTGAAGTGACATGTGATGCTGTTCTTCCTTTGTTTCCCTACACTGGAGTGTGGGTTTATGCAGCAGTTTAACTTAGTGGTTGGGGATTTTGCCTGTGGTTTGTTGGACATGGAACCTACCTTATGCAGAGTGCCTTAATTCCATTTCCCTCTACTCAGTCACCTATATATTTCTAAGGGATGATCTATGCCTTGCTTACAAGATATCTGCAAACCCCACACATATGAATCTCCTCCATATTCGTAAGTCAAAGAGTACCTAAAATACAAGGTCTAGGGACCTGAATTTTGTCTGTGACTTAAACAGAACATGCTGGCGATACAGATATATGTCCCAGAGACTGCCCCTCCTATAGAACAGGCTTCCCATCCATGTGAAGCTGAGTTTGTCTAATACCCAGTTTAAATACAACCTAGACCAGTGGATGGGGAATAGGAAATTTACACTGGGCCTGACACCCATGGCCCCTATGGACAGTGGTAGCTTATAAATGCATAGCTCTCAATGACGTATTTGGATACAGGACATCATTATTCATTCTGCAAAACTTGGCAAGGCTTAGAAAGACCACCCCCCCCTCGGGTCATTAGCCTAGTAACAGTGTATGAATCTATGGAGTAGCTTGAGAGAGTTGTACTGTTTGATCAATCTTCAGGTCTACTTATCCTTTATGAAGATGGATACACCTCCTCTTTTGCTTCTTTCTTGCTCAGTTGGTGATCTGAACTTATGGAAGGCATTGTAGCCTTGCATGGCCAGTGTGCGTTCTGTGGCTTTGAACCATGTCTCAGTGACTGCACAAAAGTCAGCATTTACCAGGATTGCTTCTAGGGAGTGCAGTTTCTTGTTTAGACTCCTAGCTTTTGGCAGCAGTGCCTTGAGATTATCATGAGAAGATTTTGTTACATTGAAAGTTGGTTACTTTGACACTGCCTAAAAAAGGCACTGTAGGGATGGCTAATGCTTTTGCCAGTATGTGAAAGTCTAGAGGAGACAGATGCAGACCATCTCTGGCAAAACAGAGTGGCCTGTCGATCATGTCCTCCCAGGCTGACAAGTACTGGTTCCATGTGGACTGACACCAAAAGTTAAGCCAGTTGTTAAGGTCAATCATTTTTTGTTTGTATTTTGGCATCATCTTTGGTGAGAGTAGAATGCTGCTCAAGGCTAGGCTCATACCTGCCTGTGACACATAATCTGAGACCTCAGTCATGTCTCTCTTCATATAGTCTAGGGAGGTATGTCTCAGGACATTCACACCCACATGGACTATGACAGAGTCATACTGGTACTTGTGGCTGAGTGACTTGAGTGTTTCTGTGATCTGATGGATCCTGGCATCTGACAGACAGCTAACTCTAACATTCTTATCTAGTCTGGTGAGGGTGACATCCATTTGTCTTACTACTGAGTCTCTTATGACCATTGTGTTAGGTTTTGTGGTGTTTTGCCTTATGAACTTGTTTGTTGAGCTACTTGTGTGTGTATTATTATGTGTTGTGGTTGTTGTTTGCTTTGTTTTGTGTATATGTGGTTTCTGAAGACAGCTTTTGGGAGGCCTCTGAGCTTTTGGTAGGTTACTGGAAAGTACCTCCACATATGTGGGTTTAAGTATCATGTTCTTATTTAGTGTGGGAAGTAATATGTGTGTGCTGACAACCTGTTTGGCATTCAATTTGTCTGTATGTGAGAGTCTTGCCTCCATTTTCATAGTATAGCTACATCACTCGCATATAGAATTTGTTTTAGGATTAAGTTGTCAGAAAACAGGAGACAATTGCTACATTGCTTCAGGATGCCCATGTCCATAAGGACATCTTCAGAGATGGTAGAAAACTGCTCATCCATGATATCAGCTCTTATGTTGATTTTTATCAGAGAAAGAAATGGTTTAATTAGACAGGACTGAGCTGGTAGCACAGAGACTAAGAGTGGGAACTATATTTTGTGTTGTCTGATGTTAACCAATAGAACAATGCCACTCCATGTGCAACTTAGTTGCTCCTGGAGTAGTAGGGGGCAGGGTATGGTTTCACTGATAGTTATTTTAGAGACATTTTATCTTCAAGGCATTTATGTCTAAACAGGGCACTGCAAGCTACCACTGAGCAGAGAGCAGCTTTATGCAAATGGGAGGCTTATATACAGGCAAAAAGGAACAGGTTTTAAGTTTATTACTAATCAGAAAAGCACACAATAAGCCTTCCACCAGAAATTCCTATCTTAGATAGATGTAGATCAGCACACGTCTGCCACAAGTGTGCAAAGAAAACCTTCTTAGTGTGAAATGTCTGGTTTAGAGCCGAAGTATAAGAAGACAACACTATCTAGATACAACAACCCTGACTATCTGATACAATGTAATAGGTAATTAAAGGAGCAGTAGAACAGTACAGTTTTTTTGAAGTGCTCCAAATATAGCAAAAATCACAGGAAACTAATAAAATAACTGGTAATGCTGTAACTGTTATCTCTTTCTTTATCAGTTTCTATGTTGTTTAATATACGAATCACCAAGTACTACCATTCCTTTATGAAGGTCCATTACATTTATCCTTTTCTCCATCATGTATGTTGTTTATGCGTAGTGCACCAGTATAATTTTTGTCTGAGGTTTCTTGTATTCTTCTGTTACTGACTCTTAGATTTTGAAATTTAAATTTCCCAAGTGGCTGTTCTATTTCATTTTTTAAACAAAAAACATCTTTATTAAATTAAATCACTAATGACATAGACATTCATACATTTCTAAAACTGAAAACATACCATATTGACATAATTTTAGTTGCAAACATTATACGTCACGTATAATCTAGCTAGTCACCATCAGTTAAACATGACATAGCTCATTCAAATTATGCCTTCTTTTAAACTTCATTCCTTCTCTGCATGTATTGTTCCTGCAATTTCCATTTTTTGTATGTAATTTGCTCCTACCCTTTTCTAAAGATCCTATTTCCAGTTGTTTTATCTCTGTTTCTATATTAACTACTTCTAGTACAATGGGTTTAGACCTTGACTTCCATTTCCTAGTAATTGCTGTTTTGGCAGCCACCATAAATAGACTCAGCAAGACCTTACTATGTCTAGGCAATTCCGATTCTGTATCATAGCTAAAAAATAATTTCCTTAGTCATACCAATTTGTTCACCCAGTATTTCTGATAGAGTCGTCTTCAGAGAATTTTTAAAGTCTGCCAACTCATTACATTCCCAGAAAATATGTCCCCATCTCACCTCCAACATCTATGTACCTGAGAAAAAGTTCTTTGGAGTCTACTTGAGGTATAAAAATACCTATGTAAACACTTCCAAACAAAGATCCTATATCTTCTAGACTCCGTTGCATATTTGGGAGACATACATATATCCCCCATTGTTTCTTTGTGATTTGCTTATCCATCTCTCTTCCTCATCCTTTCTAACCTCCTCTGATTGATTTTTCTAGTTATCATGCATTATTTTATATGCTCTACTAATTATTCATTTTTAACAGCAGCTTCTCTTCTAGATTATACTAAAAACTCTACCAGTGCTGGTCTTTCACTTAGGCCCCCCCCCTATTTATTTCTCTTTGCATATACTATGATATCAATCCTTGATAGGGAAGGCAATCTCTAGCCTGCAGTCCAAATAAATTATTTGCCTCTTCCCATTCTGTTACCTTTCCCTCTCTAATTATTTGCTCCCAATACATTGATTCTTTTACTAGTTTTCTGCAGTAAATCTAGCCCCTTCTTGCCTATTGTTTGTATCCTTAATTGCAGTCATCCCTATTGACAGAATCTACTTTCTCCATTCCCATGTTGGCTTAGGTCTTAGAATACTTTATGCTGCTTTACGAATATAATATTCTGTATGATTGTTGTCATTCTCCTTAAGGATCTGCATCCAAAGTCCCAGGTTCTCCTTGTGTTTCATCATCATCCCTTTCCACTTTGAATTATACGTTTCTGCCCATGCTATGTAAAGGTGCCTTAACTGTGCAGCTCTGAAATACCCCTTCAAATTGGGTAATCCCAGACCACCTTGTTCGACTGGAAGAATCAGCTTTTCCCATTTGACTCTTGCCATCTTCCCCTCCCAGATAAAATCCTTCAGCTCTTTATTAATTGCTCTCCACAACTTCTCCTCTGTTTGATAAAAATATGCCTGACCTGTGTATAAAACTAAAGGGACTAAAAACATTTTAACTGCTTGCATCTTGCTATCTATATCGATCAAACAAAGCTTCAAGTTCTTAGTTTTTGTATTATCTTTTGTTTAGTCTCTTCCCACATATCCTTAGCTGCCACACCAGAATCCTTTTTAATCCATAATCCTAAATACTTCATTTTATCATCTCCCCATGCATATGAATATTGCTGAACCTATTTTTGTTTGGGTACATACACCCCTGCCTGGTTCCTCTGCTCAAACTGAAATTATTAGAATGAACTTACCCACTTTAATTTTCACCTTCAGTTCCTCATATATCTTCTTAGTCAACCTTATAATTTTATCAGAGAATGTAAATGTTTCCATTGCCGTGCTCATAAACTCCCAGCCTACTCTCTCAACTGCTTTTTCTGCATCAACATCAGTGGCATTTTCTTACATTCTCCTTCCTTCTGGATCATCAGTGTTTTATTAATGCTGGCAAATGTTTGCTTCCATTGCACAAAACCACATTGATCTATATATATATATATATATATATATATATATATATATATATATATATATATATATATATCAATTTTGCCATCACCTTTGCCATTCTTTTAGCCAATGTAAACCTATACACTTTATCATCCAGGTTTAGGACTCAAATGTGCCTGTACGAAGCTGGATCTGATGGCCCTTTACCCTCTTTAGGTATTACAGCTACTACCACTTTCTGTCAGGATGTTGGTGCTTCTCCTCCTCTTAAAATACTGTTAAAACCTTCCAGATCGTTATCAGTTTTTCCCTCCTAGCTTCCATACTTCCACAGGAATACCATCTCTTCCTGGGGACTTCCCTGTGGATTGGTTATACATCACTATTTTTATCTCATATCCTCCTGTCCTAACTGTTAGTAAATGAGCCTCATCAACCTCTAACCATGGCATATTTAATTCTTCCATAAACATTTCCATTTGTATCTTTTCTTGATTTCCATATTTCTCTTCTTTATACAGTCTTTCATAATATTTTTGAAATATTTCTAGTACCTCTACAGGATCTCTTTGTTATCTTCCTTGTTATAGGCTCCCTAAGCTTGATGATAGCAATTTCTACTTTCTGTTGCCTGAGTCATTGTGCTAGTTATCGTAAAAAAAACAGTTGCTTAACAGCAATCTTTCTAAACTCACTCATATTATCTAGGTAATCCATTATTTACTGTTTAGCATTCTGCAGTTGCTCCTCATCTTGTTCTGTTAGATTCCCCCTATTCTGCACTACTTTAACCTTTATCAGTCCCTCTAAATACTTATTGTTACCTCTTAACCATATCTCTCTTTCTTTTATTTCCACCCTATTTTTAAACTCCACTTTAATTTTATTTTACTCCCTGTCTATCTTTTCAAAAGAAATTTCTATCTTCTTTAATAACTCCTGAATAATTTCCATTATCCATTCCATAAATTCCTCTCTTTTAAAACAGACAGGTGGGAAAGCACCAGTATCCCATTGTTATTTCATTGCCCTGCATTTTTATTTTAGTTATTACTGGTGCATGATCTGAAATAATTATTGGATGTGTATCCAAACTTTCAATGCACATGTTCCTGTGAAATATATGTTCTGTCTAGTTTACACCAGTTTTTGTATCTTGGGGAATAATATGTAAATTAACTCCGAACACCTACTAGTGAATTCACATTTTGCATACCAAATATTTTCATAAATGTCTTCAGAAATCTACCCTTCTTTGTTATATTTTCCCTTCTGGGACCCCAGATACATTTTCACTGCTGCAGATCAGATTCCAGTCCCCAATACTAATGCCAAGAACCAAAAATAGTGAAGCAAAGCTTTCACCAAGTTCAGTCCTTAAGAACAAGTCACAGGCAAGGGAGTATCACTCAGCTCAAAAGATTATTTTAACATGTTAAAATGCAAATACACTAGAAAAATAAAAACAAAATGCAGAGCATTAAGCACTTTCATCTTTTTCTCCAGACTTCATCAACTCAGAATACAGTCTGTCTCATTCATTTAAATATCCCACCCTGTAAAACACATGACCGTGCTCGACCAATCCAGTTTTGACCAGTTTATAACAAACAGGCAGACTATCCTATACCATGTAAGGTTTTAACCTAAGGATACATCCATTCAAAACATACTTATTCAAACCAGGGGGGACCATGGCATTTAGTCTTAGTTGCCACTGTAACTACTAATTTCAATCAAATCTTTCCAAGCCCCCCAGGATCCTTCACAATGTGATCTAAACCAAAAAATAGAAAATAATGTTCAGGGAATTTCACATTATGTTTGCCAAAGAATAGTTCAGGTTCTTATTTCTTGTGTCCAAAGAATGTTCATATATTCTTTCTCTCAACCTTTTAAAACCCATTAAACAATCCCTTGGGTGTTACAATTACAATAAAACCTAGCCTTTATTTTGATACCATTAACCATAACCTGGTCACTGACCAGAATATATTAACACTGGCTACAAAAGCCACATTTAAAAGTGCCAGGTTTTGTGTTGCTCATATCCACACATGAGCCACTACTACTTTCCAACGTGTCTTATAGATCTACTCCTTTGGTAGACAAAAGTTGACCTATCACCCAATTTATCTAAAATATCATTGAAACAAGAAATAAGAAAACCAATATTTGTTCACCACTTTCCTGATAGAAGAATCTTCTAAATAGTGTTCTATGGCAAAAGCCAAATGATGGTTTCTTTTTGAAATATGGGTAGATTCAAACATTTCCGCCACTGAACTGTAAAAATTTGAATGATCTCCCCCAGTTTGAATGAGCATGTTTAGATTGGATATATCTTTAGATTAAAATATTACATGGTATAGGATGTTAAAATCTTACATGGTATAGGATGATCTGCTTTTGTTATAAACATATCAAAACTCGATTGGGTGAGCACAGTTATGTGTTTTATGGGGTGGGATATTTAAATGAATGAGATAGACTGTATTCTGATTCTGATGAAGTCTGGACAAAAAGACGAAGGTGCTTAATCCTGTGTATTTTATTTTTATATTTCTAGTGTAGTTTTATTTTAACATATTAAAAAATATATTTTTGGCTGAGTGATACTCCCTTGCCTGTGGATGGTTCTTAAGGAGTGTAACTTGGTGGAAATTCCAGTCCTCACCTATAGGTATTATTCCCTGCTGAAAGCAGATTATATCACCCAGAATTTTCTTAAGCTCCATTGTAGCAGTTTTAGGTGGAATATAAATACATGCCAGTGTACTCTTCCTCTCTTGCCATTAGCCCCTTAGTACTGCAAATCTGTCATTTCTTTTTTATCCCCTTTTATCACTACTGAAGCTGTTCATTTTATTGCAATTAATATAAGTACTCCTCTTTTCATTTGTCCCAGGTATTCCACTGAATAACTATCCTGAAAACCTTTCTTTATCAAATTCTCATGTTCAGTTCTTTCCATATGTGTCTCCTGTAATGTAGCTATTTACACTTGACATTTTTAATATAGTTCACTACTTTTTATTTGTTGTATATATATCTGTGAGGCCACTTACATTTAAAGATAACATAGAAAGCATCATTATGTTACAAAGTTATTATTCCTGCCTTTTATGTGTAACAGCTTTTTTGTTAAGTGTCTAGTTCCAGCTTTTGTTTGACAGGTTGAGCTTTATACAGTTGTTTCTTGTCATATGCATTTAAGCCTATGTCACATCTTACAAAACTTTTTATTTTATTGAAAGCCCTGAAACAAAAAACAAACATCCCCCAATATACCACTAAAACCTATCAACTTAATACTAACACACAAAACTATATACATCTTCAAATATTGAAATGTTTACACCCTAATAGGAATAATTGTCCCAAACTGACAGCCACACTGACAGACTTGGGTTAACCCACACTCACATACTTGAGTTAACCTGAAAGGAAGGTTATCCATGCTAAGACTCATGGTCATGGTACAACCTGTGCTTCTACTAATTGCTGTTTAGTTTTGTCTTAGCTATATTACTCTCCCAGAATGGGAAAACACTTGAATGCTTTCAAAAAACATTATCGCCTAGCCATTGAAAGAAATAAGTATTCTGTTTTTATCAGATTGTCTCCATGGAGACATGAGAACCAGATACAGAGTTTCTTCTACAAGCACGCATTTATTTGCAAGACAATGTTTTTTATTTAGTTTCTTTTCCTTAAAGCTTGTTACTAGAGCAGGCCAAGAGCCTTATTCCAGTCATTCCCCTTTGCAAGAGTGAAAAAAGCACAGCATTTTTTTTTGTATCTTGCTCTTTTGACTAAAATTTTCTTCCTTTTTTACATTGCAGTGCCTACATTTCTTAAAACTGATCAAAGAGAAAGAAATAAGAAGGGACAAATCAGGTGCACCTCTTTACTTTAATAACCTCATTACACTAAAAAAACTGAGAACATTTTACTTTATAGCATGCAGCTTATATCATGCATTATAAAAACACAAATATTAAGAACAACATTTTGTTTTACTTACAGTTAACCCTTTCCCCTCCTCTTCCCTGCTCCTAAATGTTCTTCTAAACATTAATGGCATGAAGTAGAACATATGCTTTAGAGTCCTGTATAAGTCCCATATTTCCAAGTTTTCTTGTTCTGTCATGTTTCACAAATATAATTAATGCTTTGTGATCCCATATTTATTTTTCAATTTCCGAATTGCTAGTTTTATTCCTGTTGAGCTACATATCCCATTTCCAGTCTCTGCCTCATTTTTAGCATACTCCCGGCTCTTCTAGTCAACTCTAGTGCTTTTTTCTGTCTCAAGCATTTTCCTTTGAAACATTAGAAAACATTTTACTGGCACAGCCTCTCCACGGGCTTTATTACCAAAAGAACAAAAAGCAGAATCTCCTTCTGTTTCATAGCTCACTTATTTGGACAAACTTGTGCATTTCCTCTTTAGCTTGTTCTGCATCAAAAACTGATTTTGACCCTCTAGGAAAGAATATTCTGAAAATAGCTAGATACAGCAGCTTGAATCTCACTCCTGCTACTCGACATTCCCTGATTAGTGGAAGAAATTTACTCCTCTTTTGTGTGGTGTACAGTGAGTAATCATTTTCTGCAAATACTGTACTGTCTCCCACTTTTAGTACTTTGTCCTTCTGCCACAGTTTTGTCAAAATCAACTCCTTCTGCTGGTAGGATTGTATTTTTACTATTAAAAGTCTAGGTTGCTTCCTTATGGCCAAGTTTGAAGCATGCACACATGATGTACTCTTTCAAGTAACAACTCCTGCTGTAGAATACCACAGTCTGTTCTTTCCAGCTTATCTGGCACAGCAGAAAATCTCAAGTTTTCCCTATGTTCAGTCCTCTAATTCTCCTATTTTTGTAAACATCTCTTCTTGAACAGTCTAATATTCGACTAGCCTTTTCTTCATTTAAACCTCTGAATGTTGCAGTTTTATAACCTCATCTGAATATTTTTTTAAGCTTCTTCCATTTTTTCCAGCCTTTTGTTATTTGTGATGATATACGCCTTCATTGTTTCATTAATTTTAATCAGCTCTGAGTACATTTGAGTTATTTTTTCATTTGCGTTACTGGAAGTCATGTCTTGCACCAAAGATGGAGCTTGCACTGCTTTTTGCTGAACAGCTGCAGAATTCTTCCCACTCAGTGTTTTTCTCCTCATGTTTTGTGATTGATTTTCTTCCAGGTTCTCTGAATTTCTTTTTTGCTGGCATCCAGGTAGTGTACTTGCTAGCCAGTTACTGAAATTTACCCAAAAATATGAGTTTGCTAAGTTTCTGTTTTTACACTAGGAGAGCTGAAATTAAGCTGTTACTCAATCTGAAGCCAATCTGAAGCCCCGGTGTTCTATTTCTTTGAGCTCATCCAGAGCATACAGCATACAACCTATGCCACTAAACAGAACCTTAGTGATTTTTTAATTTTTTTTATTGTGGTTGTACTATCATTTGGTGATCTAGTTAATTTCTCATGTTTTTTTTTTTTTTTAATTTGGTTTATATGTCTATCTCTGAAAAATTTGTGCACCTCATCACTTGTTTCTGTAGTCTTTCAGTTATGCCTAGATTAGATGAGTAACTTGATTGTTCTGAAAATTCTGTTTGCTTATGTTTATTCTTGTCAGTTCTTTTACGATAAGATATATATATATATATATATATATATATATATATATATATATATATATATATATATTCCATCCTCAATTGCTTTATCAGACTCAAGTGGTCCATTTGGGAGAACTGTCTGTAATTCAACAACTATTTTATGTGCTTTTCCATTTTTGTTCTTCCTCCATTGTCTGTTTTGACTAATGGAAATATGTGCAGTATATTGGTATTTGTTGTAGACCTTGACATGAATCATACCCAGTTTCTATTTCCAAAACGTTTGTATTATCATTACTACTTAATTCAGGTGTCAAAATGTGTTTTGTGTGTTGCTTTATAGTTATTAATTCAGCTGAATTAGGTTGTTTGACTGCATAACACTGTAATAATCTTCTTCCTATACTTATTATTACTTATAAACATCTTCCTTTTTTTGTTCTGCACTGTGAAATAATTCTTCAAATATTAATATTAGCTAACCTTTGTGTTCATGGCAGCAGCTGGCAAGTTTTTAGCTTTAGTGCTGCTCTTCTGTTTCTTAAAAGATAGCGCTTCTTATTTAAAATGTTCCTGTAACTGCTTCAGGACTCTAAATTCTTATCTGTGCAGCTAGGCTCCCTCTTTAATAGATACTTCTTCATTATTCATTATTAGTAGTCCTGGTTCATTTTCATTCTCACTACTTCCATTCACGTACATGGTTAACATTTCTGTCCCAATTAAAGAACCTTTATGTGTATTAACATGCATTAATGAAGACTTATTCCAGGAACTTTAAATGTCAGTAATGCTTTCTTATATTGGCACTCAGTAATAGTTTCTATATTGTACAACTTTGTTTCCAATGTACTCCTAAATTCTTTGAACTTAACTCAGTTGAAGCATTAATTATTTGCAACACCCTTCTCGTCTTTACAGTAATTTATAGTCTTCACATAAAGTAAGAAGTCTTTGTTCTGTTAGATCTTCTAATGCTTAAACAATAAATGTGCTTAAAATCACTATATGAAGGCAGTGAATGCACCATAGAATAACGTATAAAAGCATATTAAATTCAGTTTTGGTTTGTAATATTGCCTAAATGTACTTCGCATTCCAAAAGTCTAATGGGACTTTTGCTGCATAAACAACTGATCCACAAGCAATTAACAACTAAGTAATTAACTGTGCTTCAAACTTTATCTAGATAAAAATGTTCTTAAGTAGCTGTATTAACATACACAATGTGATGCTTTGATAAAACAAAGAATTAAAATCAAATTTGTTTTCCTATGTGTCTATCTGAAATCAAAACATAACAGCCATAAGGCAAACTTTGTTCAGACACTACAAGACGTTACTGACAAATATGATAATCACTTCTATTACACTAAAATATGTAGCATTGTCGCCTCACAGTAAGACGCTGTCCGGTTCGATTCTCAGCTAGAGTGTCTTCTGCGTGGAGACATGCGTGAATGAGTGTACCTTCGTTGAAGGTCGTGCATCAGGGCTGGCAACTCAGCATGTAAAAATCAACTGCCAATCATTAGCGGACCAGAGTTCCGCTGTGGCACTTATAACCGGGAAAGGCCGAAAGACACAACATGCAGTGTATTCAACCATAGCAATAGTCTTAATTCCTATATTTCATTTATATTTTTATTTTAATATGTAGGTACCAGAATATTAAACTTTCTGCTACTTTTCCATTTTTATATGCTATGTTGATATGAACTGAATTCCAGAATTCACAACCCTGTTGTCTGATAATAAATAACGCATTAAAACTCACTATAGGTTGCCTTTCTTTTTTGGCTTTTCCTGGTTAGGGGTTGCCACAGCGGATCACCTGTCCACTCATGATTGGCAGTGGAGTTTTATGGTGTTGAGTTGCCAGCCCAGCACCCAACCTTCCACGGAAGGCACACACATGCACACACTCACGCCTAGGGCCAATTTAGAGTTTCCAGTCCATCTACAGCATGTCTTTGGGATGTGGGAGGAAACCGGACCACCTGGAAGAAACCCACACAACCACAGGGAGAACATGCAGACTCCGCACAGAAGGCGGCACCCCAGCCGAGGATCGAACCGGAGAACGTCTTGCTGTGAGGCGACAACACTAACCACTGCACCACCACGGCCACCCTACCATAGGTTGTATATAATTATAATTAAATGTTATGAAGAAAAGGACTCAAAAAGATGCTTGTCCAGCCCCCTTCACCCCTTACTATCTTGCTAACACATACTGACATATGTCTTTGTGTCATAGCAGGACGTTCCTGTGTGTAACTACTTGGTTTGTGACGTGTTACTGTTGTGGCAGATATATATATATATATATATATATAATTTATTTATTTATTTCCAGTTTGATAACCGGGGTGGTCCACTAGGCTCAAGGAGCCTGTTTTCAGTGGATGCCCGGGGAGAAAAGCTCCAAAATTACAAAGATACAATAAAAATACAATAAAAATATGATAAAAAGTACAATAAAATGCAGTTATGAATAATCCTAGTATTATATAATATTTTAAACAAAATTGTAAGATGATACAGTGAGATGTAGCAAAAAGATGTAGTGCAATAAGTGGAGTATAGGAGACTTAAGAATAGTTCATACAGAACATGCTTGGTAACGAAGATGGGTAGTGTAAAGTATGCAGAGTAGTAAGAATAAATACCTAAAGTGGAGGAAGGAGAGAGAGGCAGTTGAGTAGTGAAGCAAGAGGCAATTGTTAATTAGAAAGAAGAACATATGTGAGAAAAAAGCAATGGGGGTAATACAAGGGGGATGGAGGATAAAGTTAGTAGAAGAGTGTTGGACACAATTTGCAGAATGTTAGAGTCATTAGTTAGTCAAATGTAATATAGGTTTAGATGGAAGAAGTATATGGGGGAGAGAAGTACAGAAAGAAGGGTATGTATAGTATTTACACTATATACATTAAAGGTGTATAAGTTATGTAAGAAATATCAAGGGGAAGCTGTTGGGCAGAATAGCAAGGTGAAGAAGTATTTAATGAAGAACAAGTAGAAATGAGTTTAATAGGATTAGGGGGGCAGAGAGCAATTACATTTCCAATTTTGGGAGAGATGAGAATGGAGCTGGGATTTAAAGAGTTCAAGGTTATTGGAGAGTCTTAGTGAGGGGGAAGAGAGTTCCATTTTTTTGCTAGGGAATAGGATAGCAGACACTGGCCAGCAGGACGTTTTGGTTTGTGAATAGCAAGTTGATTTTGTTGTGCAGATCTTAGGAGTCTGTGGGGGATATAAGAAGGAAGGATGTATGCTAGAGCAGGGCATGCAGTAGGTTTAAAGTTTAATTTGTGGGTTGTAGTGAGTTGGAGGTAGTCGAGGTAGTTGGGAAGCTCTAGCCATTTTAGCATGTGTAGGGAAGAGCAATGGTGGGAGTAGTGTTTAGATTTAGTAGCGAATTTGGAGATTTTGTTGTAGCAGATTTCTAGTTTTGAGGAGATGGAGGATGCAAGGTTGGTTAGAAGAGGAGCACCATATAATAGTGATGGTAGTAAGTAGAGGGAGAAAGGAAGTGAGAGTTTCTGTATAGTAACCCAAGTTTTTGATGTTTTTTTTATATTTAATTGGACATGAGTATCGAATTTTTGGTGTTCGTCGATAGTAACACCAAGAAGTTTAGCGATGGGGACAACTTCTATTAGGGAGTTGGCATTACTGGTAATATTGAAAGATTGTTTGTCAAGGTGCAGGTTTTTAGAGGGAGAGAAAAGTAGGATTTTGGATTTATTAGCATTAAGGGAGAGGGGGTTTTGAAACATCCAGTTCTCAGTGGCTGTAAAGGCCGAATGGGTAATTGCTTGGAGAGCAGGAAGATTAGGAGCAGAACAGATTAAAGTAGAGTCATCTGCATACTGTACTATTTAGTGTTGGGAATGGCTGCATGGAAATCATTAATGAATATATTGAAGAGCATTGGACTGAGTATTGAACCCTGGGGAACCCCGGTTGGGGTAGGAAGGAAGATTGAGGTACTAGTTTTCCATTTCACAGCCTGGGATCTGTCAGAAAGATAACTCTTGAACCAGGTAAGCGAATGCTGATCGAGATTGAGGTTAGACAGATGAGTTAGAAGGTGGGAGTGAGAGACAGTGTCAAAAGCCTTGGAAAGATCTAGAAGGACAGTGGATACAATTTCTTCTGAGTCCCGAGCATGGTTTACTATGTCTAAAAATGAGAGGAGAGCAGTTATTGTACTATGGCCGGGGCGGATGCCATGTTGAGTAGGGGTAAGGAGGTGGTTACTGATGAGGAAGGGCATAAGTTGGTGGTGGATGCATTTTTCTAGAATTTTTGATATTGGGGAGAGAATGGCTATTGGACGGAAATTAGAAATGTTATTGGTTTTGCCTCCTTTGTGAAGAGGTAGGATACAGGCAGCACGCCACAGTTTGGGGACATAAGATTCATGAATGGATCGGTTAATGAGAATGCTAATGGGGATGGCAATGGCATCTGCAGCAAGCTTTAGAAAGTGTGAGGGGATATTGTCAGGGGCATTGGAGCAAGGCTTGAGTTTAGGGAGAAGCTTTTTGATGTGAGAGATAGAGATGGGTTTTAGATGGAAAATAGGGGGAGGGGTGGGAGAGGGAGATTGAGTGGGGAAGGGAATGTAGGGTTGAGTGGAGGGGAGGAGATATTATTGGGGAAGGTCTTAGTGAGTTCAGCTATGGAGTTGGTAAAGAAGGAGTTGAATTGGGTGGCAATTTCTATGTCTGTTAAATTATTATCAGGACAGGGATTGTTTTTTGTACCTGGGTGCAGAAGAGAGTTTATGGAGTTCCAAAATTGTTTTGGGTTTTTTGAATGGGTAGACTGTAGTTTAATGTAGTAGGATTTTTTGTCTTTTGTAATAAGTTTTTTGGTTAGGTTACGGAGTTGCTTGTATTTGAGGAGGGTGTCAGGGATTTTTTTCTGATTGTAAAGTTCCCAAGTCTTGTCTCTTTGTTGCATAAGTGATTTAGTATCTTTATTTAGCCATGGGGCAGAGTAAGGTTTTATACGCTTAGTTCTAGGAGGTGCTTGGGCATTTAGAATGTCTAGGAAGGTTGTATTAAAGGAATGTACGGCTTCATCTAGGGGAAGAGATTTTAGATTGTTCCAGTTGATTTGTTTAAGTGTTTCTGAGACTATAGAAGGGTTATATATATATATATATATATGCCTCTTAGCAAATAGGTCACTCTTGTATGAGACTGAACAAGACAAGGCACTGAGATAATTAAAAAAAAAAAATATATATATATATATATATATATATATATATAAAATACCATAGAGCAACCCCTTTCCTCTCCTCATCTACACCGGTGTATCCATACTCGGAATCTCAACAACTTTAACCCTACAACTTTTTCCAATTCTCTCAGACTGATAAATTGGAACACTCTAAAAACTCTACCTCTGGACAGTGCTGTTGAATTCTTCAACTCAACCTTCTTAGACACTCTTAACTCCTGAGCTCCTCCAAGAATAAAATCTATAAAAATCAATTCCGCCCCTTGGCTTAGTAAAGATACCACAACACTCATGCAACAAAGGGACAAGATCTGGAAACTCTACCACTGTAATAGGCACCCTGACACCCTTCTTAAATATAAACATCTCCCCAACTTAGTCAAAAACGTATCATACAAGACAAAAAAGCATACTATATCAATCTCCAGTCTAATCACTCCTCTATCCCCAAACAATTCTGGAAATCCATCAACTCACTTCTCAAACCAGGCACCAAAAACAACCCTTGCCCTGACACTAGTAAATCTGATCCAGAAATAGCTACTCTGTTCAACTCCTTCTTTGCTAACTCTATAGCAGAACTCACTAAAAGATTCCCAAACAACAACACCTCCCCCCAAATCAAACCCTCTGCCCAATCTTCTACCCCAAACTCACCTCCCATATTCCACTTCAAACCCATCCCCACCTCATATATAAAAAACTTCTCTCTAAGCTTAAGCCTTGCTCCAATGCCCCTGACAATATCTCCTCACTCTTTTTAAGAATTGCAGCAGACAGCATTGCCATCACCACTAGCATACTCATCAACAGATCCATACAAGAATCATATGTCCCCAAACTGTGGTTGCAGCCTTTATCCTATCCCTCCATAAAGGAGTAAAAAATAATAAAATCTCCAACTTCCGACCCATAGCGATTCTCTCCCCTATTTCAAAAATTCTTGAGAAATGCATCCACCTCCAGTTCATGTCATTCATTACACATAACCAATTCCTCACCCCAACACAACATGGTTTCCGTTCTGGCGAAAGCACAATAATAGCTCCTCTCTCTTTTCTAGACATTGTAAACCATGCTCGTGACTCCGGAGAACTTGTATCCACAGTCCTACTTGACCTATCCAAGGCTTTCGACACAGTCTCCCATACCCACCTTCTTCACCACCTTTCCAATCTTAACCTCTCACAAAACACCATTACCTGGTTAAGCAGCTACCTCTCTGACAGATCCCAGGCAGTAAAATGGAAGACTGTCACCTCAGCCTTCCTTTCCACCCCAAACGGGGTACCCCAGGGATCCATTCTTGGCCCTATGCTCTTCAATATCTTTATTAATGATTTCCATGCAGCCATTCCTAACACTAAAATAGTACAATATGCAGATG
Source organism: Protopterus annectens (assembly GCF_019279795.1). Taxonomy (NCBI): domain Eukaryota; kingdom Metazoa; phylum Chordata; order Ceratodontiformes; family Protopteridae; genus Protopterus; species Protopterus annectens. The sequence goes on along the minus strand of NC_056732.1, from coordinate 1,000,402,406 downwards.
ACTCAACTTTAGTTTGCTCTGCATCAAACTTCCCTGAGCTCCAAACAAAAGCTCAGACTGCCTTCTCAACTACTGAGAACTGGATGCTCCAAAATCACCTCTGTTTGAATGCCAACAAATCAAAGATCCTTCTATTCTCTCCCTCAAAATCTATCCACTAGACAAAACCTCTTTCAAGATTACAAGCCTTGCCAACTCCACTATAGAAGTTGTTCTTTTTGCTAAACTTCTTGGAGTTACTATTGACAAACACCTAAATTTCGATACCCATATTCAGCTAAATATAAAGAAAACCTGTCAGAAACTATGCTGTACAGAAACTCCCACTTCCTCTCCCCCTCAGCAAGACAGACCCTCACCACTACCTTCTTACTACCTTCACTAATGTAGGGTGCTCCCCTACTAACTAACCTATCTTCCTCTTTCTCTTCTAAACTAGAATCCTGTTACAATAAAATCTCAAAGTTTGCCACCACTTTCAAATATTCCACTCACCACTGTAAACCACTCCACCAGCTGCAATGGCTAGAACTCCCAAACTACCTTGACTACCTCCAACTCATCACCATTCACAAGCTTATTTTCAAACCAACTATATGCCCAGCACTAACAAACATCTTAACATTATATACCTCAAACAGAACTCTAAGATCTACCCACCAAAATCTAATCTCTGTTTATAAACCAAACAATCCCGCTGGTCAGCTTTTCCTATCCTTTTCTGTCACCAAAAAATGGAATTCTCTCCCTCCATCTCTAAGAATTTCTGAGAACTCTGAACACTTCAAAACCCAGCTGCATTCTTACCTCTCCCAAGAATGGAAATGCAGTTGCAATCCACCTACCTAACCTGCTTAATACATAAATACTTTATAACACACAAAGTTTGTTTTTCCTTACACACTATTGATTAACCCTATGTACTGCCTTCATGCTAATGCTACCTCTATACCACTCTCAGAGAATTTAAACCTCTGTATTAATTTAACTCATGCTAATAGTCATGCATAAAGAACTCATCCATGCTAATGTTACTTCTGTGTCATTCTCAGATGATTTAAACATCTGTATTAATTTAACCTTGTACTACTGTTCTCAACCACTAAACATGTAAATATGCTTTACATCCTTCTCCAAGCTGCTGTTTAACTTTTGTTTAGTTTTTGATATTTTGTATGTAAAATTTGCTTAGTTTGTTTTTGTTTCCACTATGTATTGTACTTCATATTATGGAGCTTGTACTATTTATTATTGGACTTTTCTCCCAGGTCTCCACTGAAAAAGGGCTTTTTGAGCCCAATAGACCTCCCCGGTCATCAAACTGGAAATAAATAAATAAAATAAATAAATAAATATCTTAAATCTTAACTTTTTGATTACATCAAATACTGAAACAAGTCCTTGCTTTGTATGAGAGAATGAATCATGTTCTGGAGCCTTAGCTAACTCATTTGGTGATGCTGGTGCCCTCCCAACCCAACCTTCAGGGGAAAAAAAGTTTTCTTGCAAGTCAAGGGCTAAAATATGAGGAGAACTGTAGAAAGGAGTTTCTGCTAGCTCCTAGTTGCAGTTCCTAACATATAAATACATTCATTTAACCAGCCCCGATATCAACAATGCCTGCTTATTGAATGTTGTTACTGTACTTGCATTCATTTGGCAACTCTTCTGATATGCTTATCACACCCCTTACTATACTGTGCCCAGGGCAGCCCCATCCCCCCCCCCCCCCACACACACACACACACAGCTTAGCTGCGGTGCTGGCATCTTTAAAGCAATCTTTTCTCCATCAGATGTTTTGTCACCCAAAGGATGTCAGTAAAAATTCAGACTAGGATAGAAAAGCATCCTTTAGCAAAATTATTTTTTTCAGTTTTACAGAAGCACCTTTTCACTGACTGTATTACTATTAGAGTCAAATGCATGTACTGTATGTTAATTGCTAACTATATCCTTCATGTATGCATCATCTTATTTGTCCTGCAACCTGCATCTCATTCATCCAACATCCCTCCGTAAAGAGCATTTGTGCAGTCTTACCTATCATATCCACATTTTCATGCCTTCATTCTTGAGGGAAATTAGGAATTCTACCTTACTGTACTTTCCTGTGAGAATCAGATGTGAATTGTAACCTAACTGCCTCAAAGATTTTCATTATAATGCTCCATTTTACCCAATCAACTGAAACTTACACAAATTATTGTAGTCATGTGTCTGTCTGGTAATGAACATATAGTTTCTAAATATATAATGTCAAAGTAAATGTCCAGTTTTCATGTGTCACAGCTCTATTGTAATTTTTGGTACTCTGATTCTCTTGATGACTGTTACTCTTGAACATTCTACAAAGCTGTTTTTTAGAATAACTTTGCAAACTGTGGTCTCATTTAAACTCACTTTCTCCAGGCCTGCTGAATCTAGCTTTGTTTGTATGCTTGTTGCTTGTTTGCTTGTTACTTCCCTGAAACGCTAATTCCACCTGAAATGCGGCTTTTCAGCGCTTCTGCGGATCCCTAGTGATATCTGCATTGCTTACTGTACTTATTTCCCTGTTTCACTTGAAAGAAAGTTACTGTTTGTCGTTTTTGCATTTAAGTTACCTGTAACACATTGCATTTAAGTTACCTGGCACTTGCCCACTAAAGCAATTATATGTCAGCACTAAAAAATTAAAAGCACTACACCCTCACAAACTCCCCTTGAGTACCTTGTTCCCCATTAGCCCTTTTTTTTTCAATTATAAAAGAATTCCCAATACTATTCTAGCATGTCCAAAGGTCAGTTGTCAATCTCCTCTCCAGTCCAGCTGGTGAATCTGGGAATCTTGAGGCAATGTTACAACTGCCTCATGTACACAGACAACCCTCTCCTCCTCCCAACAAACTCCAACACATGTGAGAGATGCAACCATATAGCCATACTGGAGGCTAAGCTCTCTCAACTCAGTACTGGCGTAACCAGTCAGGAGGAGGAGGAAACCACACTCACTACAATTCCAGTCTCACATAGACCTACCACGACAACAAACCAAACACATAAACACACAAAAACATACTCAGAGGCTCTAAATAAAAATCTGCCCAAGCAGCAGAGACCTCCAAAGCAGACACCCAAGCAACCGCTACCCAAAACAAAACAAGTACAACACATAGCTCACAAAGCCAGTGTGCCGAACAGTCACAGCCCTTAAGGCTAAACAACACACCTGATACACTTGTAATAGGTGACTTTATCGTCAGGCACACTGACGTCCCGCTCACCAGGCTGAACAAGGAGAAAGTCATGGTGAGCTGCCTGCCGGGCGCTAGGATCCGCCACATAACACAAGTACTCAGGTCACTCCAAGGCAAGTACAAATATGACTCAGTCATTGTCCATGCTGGTGTGAATGACCTGAGACGTACCTCCCTGGACTACATGAAAAGAGACATAGAGGAGCTCTCTGAGCATGTAGCCCAGGCCGGTATGACCCTGACCTTGAGTAGCATCTTGCCCTCACCAAGAATGATGCCACAATATGAAGACAAGATGATCAATTTCAACAATTGGCTTAAGTATTGGTGTCATTCAAAGGGGATCCAATGCCTGTCAGCCTGGGATGACATGCTCAACAAGCCATGATGCTTCGCTAGGGACGGCTTGCACCTGTCACCCCTGGGCTTTCGGATATTGACAAAGGCTCTTGCTACCCCCATAGTGCCTTTTATAGGCAAGGCTCAAAAGACAAACCCACCTCCATAGGTATCACAAGGGATAAGAAACTAAGAGTAATGCTACTCAACGCCAGAAGTCTAAACCTCAAGATGCACGCACTCAAAACTCTCCTTAGCATGGAGAACATCGATATCTGTGCAGTAACAGAAACCTGGTTCAAGGCTCCCGAGAGCACCCCAGCACTACCAGGTTATACCTCATACCATGCTTTTCGGCCCCAAAACTTGGACTGAACCACAAAAGGAGGGGGAGTATCAATATTCGTCAAAGATACCCACACCTCCAGGTTGATGGCACAGCACGAAGCATCAGAGACTATCCATGTGTAACTAACATTGGGTCAAACTGCCTTCCAGTTTATAGCCTGCTACAGACCACCCTCCCAAACCCAGGAACCCCACTCGGCCTTCCTGAGAACACTGGAAAATATGAGGTCTCTCCAAACACCATTATATTGGGCGACTTCAACTACCCAAACATAGACTGGGAGCATTACTCTAGCTCCAACACCCTAGCCCAAAGGTTCCTAGAATTTATAAACTCAAATGCTATGGAACAACTTGTTACCACTCCCACAAGAGGGGAAAACATATTGGACCTGATCATCACCAACATGGGGACTCTATGCTTCAGACCAGAAGTGTATCCCTCATTGGTAAGATCAGACCATAAACTAATCTCACTGGATATTCACATCCCAACCCCACCCCCTGCCCTGAAAACCACAGTGGAAAACTTCTCTAATGCAAATTTCACACTCCTCAAAACCGAGGTGGAATCCTTCAAAGCCCCCGGGCCTGTGGAAAATACGGCCCAGACCGCAGAATCCTTTATAAACGCATTCTATGAACACCTTCAGGAATGCATGGATCATGCAATCCCAAATAAAACCAAGTCCCAATCCTCCAAAGGCAGACGTCCTGTCTGGTGGACCCCAGCCATAAACAAACTATACAATAGAAGGAGGAAGCTACTACATGATAGAGCAAAATCCCAAAAAGGGAAGGCATCTCTGATCAGTATTAGCAAAAAACTACGGACACTCATAAAATCGTCTAAGGCCAGCTTCGAGAGAAAAATTGCACAGGACACTAAGGATAATCACAAGGCTTTCTTTAATTATGTTAGGAACCTGGGTGGGAATTCCCAGATATGCTCAGAATTAGTCCAAAATGACAAAAAATACACCAAACCCACAGACATTGCCAACATCCTAGCTGACAGGTTCAGCGCAAACTTCTCCCCCCCCACCAAAAGGGCAAATATCTATCCCAGCAGAGTGCTGCCCCCCTGACATCTCAGATGCTCAGGTAAGAGCTGCCCTCTCCAAAGCAAAAAACACAGCATCAATGGGACCAGACAGTGTCCCGGGCTGCGTCCTACATGAACTCCAAGAAGAGTTAAACCCAAACATAAAACTACTGTTCAATCTCAGCCTTACTACAGGATATGTACCCAAAGAGTGGCGTACAGCAACAGTGGTCCCTCTCCACAAAGGTGGTGCCTCAACGGATCCTGGAAACTATCGCCCCATAAGCCTGACTAGCTTGGTCTGCAAAGCTATGGAAAGGATCATCATGGACCTCATAAATAAAGATATTGGGGACCTAAAGAAACTGGATCCTACCCAGTTTGGCTTTGTTAAGGGCAGATCCTGCCTCTTAAACCTGGTTGATTTCTTTGAAACAGTCACTAAGGCCATTGACGAGGGGAAGGTGGTCCACACAGCCTACCTGGACCTCGCAAAAGCCTTCGATACAATACCCCACTCGGGCATTATAGATAAGCTCACCAGCTTAAATATAAACCCCTATGTCACTAGATGGGTTGCAAACTGGCTCAAGGACAGAACCCACACGGTTAGAATTGCTCGAGCCATGTCAGACTCCAAACCAGTTACAAGTGGCATCCCACAAGGCTCAGTCCTGGGACCTCTCTTGTTCGGTATATATTTCTCGGAGGTACAGGCCAACATGGAAGGACTGTGGCTGACCAAGTTTGCAGATGACTGCAAACTGGGCACCATAATTGACACTCCAGCCAACACAAGCATCCTCCAAAAGGGCCTCATAGAAACAGACAACTGGTGCCAGAGCCATGGCCTCAAGCTAAATGCCAAAAAGTGTATAGTCATCCCCTTTGGCAAAAACAAAGTGCCCACAAATTACCACATAGGTGGTAATCCATTAAGTACAGAAGAAGTAATTAGGGACCTGGGGACCCAAGTTGATAGCAATCTCTCATTTGACAGCCACGTGGCCAAAGTGGTTAGAAAAACATTTTATATAGCCCGCCTAATCATGAAGGGATCCACATCTAGATTAGGGGAGGTCATCGTGCCTCTTTACTCATCCCTCATCAGGCCCATAATTGAGTACAATGCCCCTTTTGGGATGTACCTTACCAGACACCTGCAGCAACTCGAAAGACCCCAAAAGTACCCCACCAAGAGGATCAAAGGGCTCAAACAGATGCCATTTGCTGTCCGGTTAAAGAAACCCCAGCTCTACTCAGTGGCATACTGCCTGCTCAGAGGCGATCTGTGCCTGACGTATAAAGCCATGTCCAACCCGGAATTAATGGACATGCTGCACCTCAGAAAATCCAAATCCCATCGAGCTACACGCTTGAGAGACTTGAACCTCAGCACTGAAATAAATAGGACATGCTGGAGAGACAGATTCATAACCCAGAGGCTCCCTTCACTCTAGAATAAAATCCCAGTCCAGGTTAGGCAGAGTCCCTCATTGACTCTCTTCAAGAGAAATCTTGATGAGTGGATGGGAGATCGTAGGTTTACCCCGGGTATCACTTCTGTGTCACTGTTAGACAGAGGCACAGTATACTAACCTCGAAAAAGGGCATAGCAAAATTCATTTAAAATGGGTGGCGAAAGCCAAACACATTCTGGCTAGGCTTATAAATGCCCTAGGGCAGATAGCCTAGTATGAACCTATGAACCTATGAATCTCTTCCTGACCAAAAGGAAAATAAAAAGATTATTTTTGTAGAGTATTTCCCCAGCATTTTTTGAAAAAAAAAAGGAAAAAGAAAAAAATCTTCCACATTGCTGTGATAATTCCCTCTTTCCCTTCTGGAAACCATGTACCATCTATATTAGCGAATACTTTAACAACATTAGCCTTATATAACATACAGTTAGTGCCGTTACCAATTTTTCTTGAGCTTTTGATTTCTTTACCCTATATAATTGTCCAAAGTGATTCTATGTACATTACATTTATTATTATTATTGGTATTATTTGCTTTTATTGACCTGGAAATCCTGACTTAGCAGCAAGGGCCTCTTTTCACTGGGGGCCCAGATATAAACGCTCCAAAACACATTTGCATGCTTTGACTTGTTTAACATTTAACATAATTAATTTCCAGGTAAAAATTGTGGAGAAAAAAAGCTCTACTGTACATTTACACAATGTAGCATAATGAAATGTTAGCAAATGCCATTAACAAGAATAGTTTTACAATTGTATATATTAATGGAACTGCGTTAATAGGCAGTTGTAATATTCATCATTTATTTATTTATTGATATTTGCTGACCGGAAAAGTCCACTGAGTCAGAGACCCATTTTCATTTGCAATGGAAGCCCAGGGGGAAAATCTCCACATACAAGTACAAAAAAGCTCTACATATAAATTTTAAATACAGAGACAATTTGTGTATATAAAGAAGTTAAAACTAAAAACAATGACAAAAATAATGCCTAGCAGATTGATAAAGATTAATTCTGCAAATGTAAAAATTAGCTGGTGTACAATCAAATACAGTGTTAGGATTGTTAAGTCTGATTGACATTTGGTTACAAAGAGGTAGAGAATAAGACGCAGAGTTAGACTGCAAGCATATGTATTGATACAAAGCCAAATACACTGTGCAGATTGAAAACGACTGCTGTATAGGCTAAAAATGTATACGCTAAGGGAACACAAAGACTTAGAAGGGCAGACACCCTTAGGTTTATGGATATCAGTTGGGTATGACTACCCTGTGTTTCCAAAAGTCAGACATTCTTCTCATGCTGTGCTGATGATGTCATAAGAAGGCAGAAACATGCATGCATGAATCTAAAACAGCTTAAAAAGCTACAAATCACTTTGGACTGCCAGACCTCCCTTTTACATATAGCTGCATGAGGTGTATTGATCTTTTTACAGCATCAAGGATAAACTTCAGTTCTGGCCACTACCTATGAAGTATTACTAAGTGTGTTACAACTTTCAAAGCTACAACCCACTTTGTGCTCCTATTTTTGTCCAATAACTAGCAGTACAACAGTACAGCTAAAGCACAAAGAATTATGAATGATTATCTCTTTTGTATCATAACTCACTAACTCACTTGTATTGCATGGAGCACTATGACTGGTCTCAAAAAATGTCAAACCATGGTTCAGAGCTGCTATGGAGTGTGACTTGATCATAACAACACTTAATAGTCAAGCACCCCCTAGGCACTGTTAAAGTTGGGCCTGTATTAAAAGCAGGGAGTGCTAACCAGTAAACAAAATTAGCAGGGCAAGAAACAGCTTTGTTTCAACTCCTGTTTCTGCCTTCTTTCTGTTAAAGTTGTTGTTGTTGTTGTGTCTTTCGGCTTTTCCCAGTTAGGGGTCGCCACAGAGGAACTCTGATCCGCTAATGATTGGTAGTTGATTTTTACTTGCCGAGTTACCAGCCCTGATGCACAACCTTCAATGAAGGTACGCCCATTCATGCATGTCTCCACGCAAAAGACGCTCTAGCTGAGAATCGAACCAGACAGCGTCTTACTGTGAGGCGACAACGCTACCGCACCACCACCACCACAGGACCTTCTTCTTTCTGTTAAAGTATACAAACTATTTTTGGGTGCAACTGTTTCCCTTCCACGGGGAACACTTAAGGCCATCAACCACTCCCCCACTGCTCTACTGGCTTTCAAAGCTGGCACAACACATCACATCACATTTTTTTAACTTAAATTTTGACTAATTTGTAGTACATGGAGAAAATAAAGAATTCTGAGCGGGTCAGTGGAAGGTAAGTATAATGTGTTCTCAACATGGATGCCAAGATTCACATCTGAAGCTTCACTCTCTAGATAAATTTCTTCATATCCATCTCCCAAATACATAAATATATTACAATTGGCAACCCATTCATAATGCTGTACATAATATATTTTTAACATTCAAGTGTTGAACACATAAGCTGATGTTGACTAAAGGCCCAGTCATCATGTTCTATATCCTTTAATCTTATGTGCTTAATTATAGACCTGTTCTAAATATGTTTTTAGTATCATGGTATAAACCATATTCAGCAAGGTCAAGCCTCTGTTTTTCAGTTTCATTCCCATTCCTACAAATAGAGGATTAGCTAGCCAAAGCCTAAAATTTGTAAATGTTGCTAAAGCATTACACAAATGATAATTGTGTATACTTTATCAGTTCTTGTGGCTTTTTTCCTGTATAGTCACATGATAAACCCATATTTGTAGCATAAAAGCAGGCCTTATTAACATGTGTACTCTGTTTTACTTTAGAAGTCTCACCTGTTTGAGCCTTGCAGATATCTTTCTCAACCTAAAAACAGTTTTCCCCTTTCACTTCTTAATTTTTAAGGAACTCCATCCTTTTCATTCATTAAGTTAATTTTTGATGCATCACTTTCCTTAACAGTAAATGCTTTAATTAAATAACTGGTTTCATGGTCGAGAAGGATGAAGCACTGACTGTGACCCAGATGACCAGAGTTCAGTTACTGGCGCAGGTGCTGGGGGAACTAGGCAGAAGGATTGGGATTGAGCAGGTGGAGACCAGGGTTACAGTACTATACTGTTTAGGAACTGGGCTTTGGTTCACGTTACATGTGAAGGTGTGGTCATTTACACTATGATGCCATTCCATATCTCCCCACCGATGCCATGGTCATGCATGAAACTAGATAACAGATAACTAGATAAACAGTTGTCTGAGTGGGTCGTGCAGTCCATTAACATACTGTGTACATCTGACAGGTAAAATTGCCTGAACTGTTGCAGCTCTACAGTCCTTGATCACAATGTCAATGTTATCCTCCAGCTCTTGGTATCAAAACTAATATAACATGTCCATTCACATTTACCTCTTACTGCACTTGTGTCTTATGTCAAGGACAGAAGAATGCCATACAGAAACAAAGTCATATTATTATTATTATGGCTGTTTGTAGACCAGGTTGATGAATACTTGAATCTCATGCCTGGTTTACTGAAAACATGCAGTAATTATACTGCACATAGTGACAGCTTGGAGACTTCATTTATCTCATAGTTATTAGTTACCTAGATCTTATTATTGTATTGGAGGGTTGTGCAGGGGGCATGGCCAGGATTTGTGAAGGTAGCTTTTCCCATCAAATATTCAAAAGATGATGTTCATGTACATTAATGACAATGATGTGCTAACACTGTTTGGTGTGTGTGTGTGGGTGTGTGTGTGTGTGTGTGTGTGTGTGTGTGTGTGTGTGTGTGTGTGTGTGTGTATGTGTGTGTGTGTGTTTAATTTTCAGTGGTTTACCAGAAAATAATACATTTTACAAGGGACAGAGCAAAAATGAGACAAAATCAAGGTTGATCTGCAAAATCGCTCAGCTGGAGAAATGTTTTATGTCAGTGCATTAAGTGAAGGATTGATTAGCATTGGTACAGATTTTTTTAAACTTGTTTGCTTGGGTTTCGTCTGATGTGACTTTTTGTAAAATGCTGTTTGTGATAAAGTTAATAAAGTTATGATAGCACTGTGCAGTGGTCAAACTAAATGAATGTAACATTTTAAGTGATATGCAAACACACTACTATGGTCTACTGTTCTGTTATCACCCTGTTGTCTACAAGCAGAATAAGCAATATGAGCTCTTCTGTGGAAGTAAAAACAATCAACTAAAAGACAAATTATTGCATGTATTTTAATCATATAGGTTCAAGTATTTTACAATGAATAGAAAATCTAGCTACCCACACTGTTTGCAGCTCCTTACTTTATACAGCAAACATAAAAATAATTTGTTACTAATTTTAGGAAAATAAAAATGGTAACAAAGCTGGCCAATGTTTTGTTGGAACTGGCTTTGAATTAGAACCAAGGCATAAATGTTTTATTTTGTATACATTTAGATACACAGAATTTTGTATATGAGTGTACTAGGCTAACTTCCCTGAAAGGCTATTCAAAGCTTAGCCAATAACACATGGACAGAATCAAACACTGTACCATGTATTTATGTGGGAAAGAACTTAACCATTACACCAAACGTATGGTAAATAGATAGATTAGATAGATAGATAGATAGATAGATAGATAGATAGATAGATAGATAGATAGATAGATAGATAGATAGATAGAGAGAGATAGAGAGATTGATAGATAGATAGATAGATAGATAGATAGATAGATAGATAGATAGATAGATAGATAGAGAGAGATAGAGAGATAGATGGAGAGAGAGATAGAGAGAGATAGATAGATAGATAGATAGATAGATAGATAGATAGATAGATAGATAGATAGAGAGAGAGATAGATAGATAGATAGATAGATAGATAGATAGATAGATAGATAGATAGATAGAGAGATAGAGAGATTTGGATATACTGCAACAAACACAATTGTTTCACTGAGAAAAGCAATCTTTCTTTTGTTGCAGTGTTGCCTAACAGATTTATTTTTTTTCTACTGTTTAGAACTGCAACAGGATGTAGACGCTATAATTAGCTGTCCCAAGAGACTGCGACTTCATATAAAACAAGATCCCTGGAATCTTCCAAGCAGTGTCCAAAACCTCTCCCTTACCATCTCTAAGCTTGTTGAAGGTTTGTAAATGTGAACAGTTTTATCAAGTGAATTATGTGTGTTGGCATCTCAAGCTCAAAGGGCAGAGAAGTTTTGTCAAACTAGCTTGCTTTTCATGTACACCTTAGTGCATGTCAGTAATCAGTTAAAGTTCATTGTACATATGGAATATGTGGCAGTCTGGTGTGTGATACATGAAGAAACTTGTAGCAAAGGTACAAAGATGTTTATACCACTCTACATTTTCCAACTTTTTAGCAGTGCTTGAATATTGAACAGAAATGAATGCTTTAGCTAAAGCTTAGCAAAGTGTGCTAACTGGCAGGGCTGTGCAAACTGACTCAGAAAAGTCTACAAGACGAATACCGTCATTGTTTCAGAAATCCATGTTAAGGAAAGCTGTGTGTTGTATAGTACACATAGCTCTATATGACAAGCTCATGTAGGATTCTTTAAAAGCCATTACAAAAAATACATGCCAAGATTAACCGTCTTCAGCCTTGAATTAAATGGAGTTCATTTAGAATGTTTGTTAAAGATATGTACTACTGTTATATTTTCCAGACATATGAAATAACATTAGATTTGAGGAGAGAACAGGCCTGTCAGTAGTTTCATTGCATAAAATGTGTAACAATTTACTTGGATTGACTCTTGATCCTGATGGCACATGCCACTGTTGTACCTGTTCAGTGTCATATGTTATATCAGAGCAAGGATTTACCACAGTCCTGACATGGGAGAGCCAGTCTCAGCCATTCATCTACTGCCAGTTAGCAGGTGACAGCCATTTTTATTCTAGTGTGATCAGCTATGAATTGTTTATTTTATTTTATCTTCTTTGATTTATTTATTTATTTATTTATTTTGGTTTGCAGTACAGGCGTAGAGTTTGACTAATTTAAGTATAACTTATTTAATGTGCAACTAAGATTTCAGGTGCTAATCTATGATAACACCAAGTAGACTAACAGAAGATACTAGTCCTGTAAGCCTTTTGTTCATGTTTTCAAGATTTCTTCACACTGATATCCAGAGGAACATACCATAACTTTAGTTTTCCTTTTTTTCCATTACATTCAGTATGAGATCAGATTGTGCCACCCAAGGCTGATCTATACTGAAACCTATCTGAATATTTTGCGATATCAGAGATCACTGGTCAGTCTCTTGAATATCAGCATATCTGATAAAATTGGTGGGCTACACTAAAATAATTTTCATTAAAAAAAAAAAGTTAAAAGCAGGGGTTCAAGGGCAGATTTCTAGACTGATCCATCAGGGAAAATGAGAAAAGGAAATTAGGCACTGAAGCACTTTCTTAAATATCTAAGATTCTGTCTTTACTCTCTGTTCATGCTTTAAGGACCATATCTGCAAGGTCTTGAATACGCTGTATTAGCATGGTGCTATTGTTGAATACACTGTATTAGCATGATGCTGTTGTTAAATACACTGTATTAGCATGGTGCTATTGTTGAATACGCTGTATTAGCATGGCACTATTGTTGAATACTTGTATTAGCATGGTGCTATTGTTGAATATGCTGTATTAGCATGGTGCTATTGTTGAATATGCTGTATTAGCATGATGCTGTTGTTAAATACACTGTATTAGCATGGTGCTATTGTTGAATATGCTGTATTAGCATGGTGCTATTGTTGAATACACTGTATTAGCATGGTGCTGTTGTTGAATACGCTGTATTAGCATAGCGCTATTGTTGAATACTTTGTATTAGCATGGTGCTATTGTTGAATACGCTGTATTAGCATGGCGCTATTGTTGAATACTTTGTATTAGCATGGTGCTATTGTTGAATACGCTGTATTAGCATGATGCTATTGTTGAATACGCTGTATTAGCATGGTGCTATTGTTGAATATGCTGTATTAGCATGGTGCTATTGTTGAATACGCTGTATTAGCATGGTGCTATTGCTGAATACGCTGTATTAGCATGGTGCTATTGTTGAATATGCTGTATTAGCATGGTGCTGTTGTTGAATACGCTGTATTAGCATGGTGCTATTGTTGAATATGCTGTATTAGTATAGTGCTATTGTTGAATATGCTGTATTGCATGGTGCTATTGTTGAATACACTGTATTAGCATGATTGTTGAATACTCTGTATTAGCATGGTGCTATTGTTGAATATGTTGTGTTAGCATGGTGCTATTGTTGAATACGCTGTATTAGCATGGTGCTATTGTTGAATATGTTGTGTTAGCATGGTGCTATTGTTGAATACGCTGTATTAGCATGGTGCTATTGTTGAATATGCTGTATTAGCATGGTGCTGTTGTTGAATACTCTGTATTAGCATGGTGCTATTGTTGAATACGTTTTGTTAGCATGGTGCTATTGTTGAATATGCTGTATTAGCATGGTGCTATTGCTAGCTGATGTACCACAGGAGTTCATTGTTCTACTTCCTTAATGGTTCTATTTGAAGGCATGACATGAGGTGTCTCTGCCCCTTTGTATATAGACTGCATCAAAGACATATGACCTAGAATGTTCTGGCATATGATGAGTGACTCTTTAAGTCAGATAGTGCTAATTTTTTCATCCAGTTCTCATATGATACCAAGCAGCCTGAATGTTAGGGGTGTGTGCATTGCCTTAATATACCTCTGATGCCATTTCTGCTATCTTGCATACAACACAGAGGAAAAGTAGGAGTCCTATATACTAGGTCATTCTAATGTGAAATCAGTAATAAGATACTGCCATGAAGGACATTTGCTGTGATTTTACTGACCTACTCTAAAACATAATGCAGAGGGGGCACTGATTAGTGTTCACATCTTCAGAGGCGGAACTGATTAGTATTTACAACGTATGTGATTTCTGTAACCCTGTCCAGAATAATATACTCCAATACAGGGAACCTTGTCAATCAACCATGGGTGATCTGGTGTAATGTCAGTGATCCTGTCTAGTATAAGTTTCTGCTTAATATTGTAACACATGGACAAGTGGAGCTTTGCCATGCAATTCTAATATGGCAACACAGAGACTATTAATAATGCATTACAGCAGAAGGAACTCTGCCTATTTTAGCTTCTTACATGATACTAGTTTGTGTGCATGTGTGTGTGTGTGTGTGTGTGTGTGTGTGCGTGTGTGTGTGTGTGTGTGTGTGTGTGTGTGTGTGTGTGTGTGTGTGTGTGTGTGTGTGTGTGTGTGTGTGTGTGTGTTTGCAAAGTCATAACTTACTGTTGAGGTGTCTGGTGCATCTTCCTGATATGGCACCTCCCCCCTCCATCCTCAAGTCTGAAAAAAAAAGGCTTTTCCTTTCAAGCAAAATAAATAAATAAAACAACATCCTCTGTACGTAACAGCTGAGTAATAATAACTTTTTTCAGTCTTTTCAAAATTGTAGCAAACCATTTGCCTGATACAGTTTTAGCATGTTCAAGGCTCGTTACATTATGAATCACATGGAGCTCTGAAGTCATAGTGCTTCAGCTGTGATTGAAAATACAATACTTGAATCAGAAACTGAATACCGTATAGCAGTACCACTGATCAGCATTTCCTGATCACCCCCCCCCAAGAACAGTGCATGCCTACATTGGGACATGCACTTTCTAATGACTGCTTCTGAGTATGATGTCCTTGAGCATGCTTACAGTGAAAAACTGTGGAAAAGGAGAAACTGCCTGTAGAGATGTAGTGATGTAGTATTATGGGGTGATCTGTGACCCTGTTTTAACACACACACACGCGCACACACACACACACACACACACACACACACACACACACACACACACACAAACACACACACAGAGTTACCTTCTTTTTTATTTTTCATTTTAATATTTTTTATATTACTTTGCATGTATTTGTGTGTGCTTTCCCTTCTTATTGTCTCTTTTAACAATAATCCTTGACTGGTGTGGGTAATGTGAAATTTACCTGAGTGATCAAACAAAGCCAGCCATGAGTAAATTTTGCATTGGCCACACACAGGAACAGATTATAAATATTATACAATGGCATTATTTAAGAAAAAAGTGCATACCTTTTTAAGTAATACCCAATATTCAGTTTCCTTTTGCTTTTTGTCAAATCTACTGGACATCTGAGTGATCCTTAGAGAAAAACAGATCTTGTACTCACTTTCCTCACTTATCTAGAGGAAAATAGTTTTTTATTCAGGCATGTCCAAGGGTCAGCGCCCAGTCTTCTCTCCTGTCTATCTGATGAATCTGGGCATCGTGGGGCAATGTAGAAATTGCCTCGTACACAGACAACCCGCTCCTCCTACCACCCAACACTACAAACTGTGAGAGATGCACTTATCTAGCCAAACTGGAGGTAAAGCTCTCTCCAACCAAGACTGAACTTGACAGTCAAGAGGAGAAGGTAAGCACTTGCACCACACCACACTCATCACATAGTCTCACTAAATCTACACCACCAAAATCCACAAATAGAAACACAAAAACATTTGCGGAGGCTCTCAATAATAATCTGCTCAAGCAACAGAGACCTTCAAAGCAGAAATGCAAGCAACCTCCACCCCCCAACACAACCCAAATGACACATAGCCCGCAGATTCAGTGTGACACTCAACCACAGCCAATAAGGCAAAACAATGTACCCAACACACTAGTCATAGGTGTCCCTATAGTCAGGCACACTGATGTCCCACTCACCAGGCTAAACAAGGAGAAGGTTACTGTCAGCTGCCTGTTGGGTGCCAGGATCCGCCACATAACCCACGCACTCAGGTCACTCCACAACAAGTACAAATATGACTCTGTCATTGTCCATGTTGGTGTGAATGACCTGAGACGTACCTCCCTGGACTACATGAAAATAGACATGGAACAGCTCTTCGATCTTGTAGCCCAGGCAGGTATGACCCTAGCCCTTAGTAGCATTCTGCCATCACCCAGAATGATACCGCAGTACAAGGACAAAATGATTGACTTCAACTATTGGCTAAGCTTCTGGTGTCATTCTAAAGGGATCCAGTATCTGTCTGTCTGGGATGACATGGTTGATAGACCATGATGCTTTGCCAGAGATGGCCTGCACCTGTCACCCCTGGGATTCCGGATACTGGCTAAGGTTCTTGCCACCCCTATAGTGCCTTTTTTAGTCAAGGTTCAAATGACAAATTCACCATTGTAACAGGAACAGGCAAGCAAAAACTGAGGGTGATGCTACTCAATGCTAGAAGTCTAAATCTCAAAATGCACTCACTCAAGGCACTCCTTAAAATGGAGAACATTGATATCTGTGCAGTGACTGAGACCTGGTTTAAGGCTCCAGAGAGCACCCCCTGCACTACCAGGCTATAACTCATACCATACGTTTCGGCCATGTAACCTGGACTGGAACACCAAAGGTGGAGGTGTGTCCATATTCATTAAGGATATCCACACCTCCAGGCTAGTTGCTCAGCATAATGCATCCAAGGTTATCCAAGTGCAACTAACGCTGGGCAAAACTGCAATCCAAATTGTAGCTTGCTACAGATCCGCCACCATGCCCCAGGATTCCCACTCCTCTTTTCTTGATGTACTGAAAAATATTAGTGGTCAACCAAATACCCTAATAATGGGCGATTTCAACTACCCCACCATTAACTGGGAAAACTACTCTTGTACCAGCTCCTTAGCTCAACGCTTTCTGGAATTCATAAACTCCAATGCCCTGGATCAACTTATCCACACCCCCACCAGGGGCAACAGTATCCTAGATCTAGTCATTACCAACATGAGTGTCCGGTGTTCCACACCTGAATTCAGTGCCTCATTGGTCCAATCCGACTATAAGCTAATCACCGTAGATATCCACATCCTGCCCCAACCCCCCATTAAGGAAACCATGGTAAAAAATTTCTCCAAAGCCAACTTCATGCTTCTTAAGACAGAAGTGGTGAACTTCATGACACCTATGCAGATGGACAATACAGTTACGACTACTAAATCCTACACAATTGCAATTTATAAGCACTTACACGAGTGCATGGATCGTGCTATCCCAAACAGAACCAAGACGCTATCCTCCAAAAAAAGGAAGCCAATCTGGTGATCCACTGCCATAAACAAACTGTACAACAGAAGGAAGAAACTGTTGCAAAAGAGAGTAAAATCCCATGAGTGGAGGAGCTCCCTGGTCAGCCTCAGTAAGAAGCTTTGATCCCTGATAAAATACTCCAAAGCTAGTTACGAAAACACAATCGCCACTGATTCTAAAGACAACCACAAAGCATTCTATAGCTATGTCAAGAATGTCAATGGCAACACTCAGATCTGCTCAGAGTTACAGCACGATGGCACTAAACATACAGACCCAACTGATATTGCCAACATCCTGGCAGATAGGTTTAGTGTTAACTTTACCCCCCTCTCACCCCCTAAAGAGCCCATCTTTAAAATGGAAGAATGCAAAGTTCCTGTAATCATGGCTGCACAGGTAAAAACCCACTCTCCAAAGCCAAGAACACAGCATCCATGGGACCAGACAACATCCCAGACTGCGTTCTACATGAACTACAGAATGAACTGGCACCTCACCTAAGTACCATGTTCAATCATAGCCTCACCTCAGGCTTTGTGCCCGCTGAATGGCGCACAGTGACGGTTATCCCACACCACAAGGGGGAGCCACCACAGTCCCCAGGAACTACCGTCCCATTAGCCTGATGAGCCTGGCCTGCAAGGCCATGGAACGTATCATCATGGAACTTATAAACAAAGACATTGGTAATCTCCAAACTGTGGACCCCACCCAGTTCAGGTTTGTAAAAGGCAGATCATGTCTCCTAAACCTGATAGACTTTTTTGAAGCAGTCACCAAAGCCGTAGACGAGGGTAAGGTGGTTCACACAGCCTATCTAGATCTTGCCAAGGCTTTCAACAACATCCCCCACTCTGGAATTATAGATAAACTCACTAAACTAGGTATAAATCCCTATGTCACAAGATGGGTTGCCAGCTGGCTCATTGACAGAACCCACACTGTAAAAGTAGCCGACTCTAAATCTGACTTCAGACCAGTGACAAGTGGAGTACCACAGGGTTTAGTCCTGGGTCCTCTCCTGTTTGGTATCTACTTCTCTGAAGTACAGGCTAACACAGAAGGTCTTTGGCTAACAAAGTTTGCAGATGACTGCAAACTAGGAGGCATAACTGAAACTCCTAACAATGTGGACATCCTACAAAAGAGCCCACACTGAGACAGATGCCTGGTGTCAAAGCCGGCCTCAAGCTCAGTACCAAAAAGTGCATTGTCATCCCCTTTGGTAAAAACTCTGTACCCATGAACTACAACATAGGCGGTAGCATACTTAACACCGAAAGTGTGATAAGAGACCTTGGGACACAGGTGGACATTAGTAGTTTGATAATCACATCGCCACAGTAGTCAGGAAATCCTTCTACGTGGCACACCTCATCACAAAAGTTTTCTCATCCAGAAAAAAAGAGGTCATTGTTCCCCTCTACTCATCACTCATTAGACCCATTATAGAGAACAACGCCCCTTTTGGTATGTACCTCACAAGACATCTACAACAACTGGAAAGGCCACAGAAATACCTCACAAAGAGGATTACCGGCCTCAAACAGATGCCCTATGCAGACCGCCTCAAAAAACTCCAGCTTTACTCCGTCGCATATCGCCTACTCAGAAGTGATCTCTGCCTAACATACAAAGCTATGTCAAACCCAGAGCTGTTGGACATGCTCCACTTAAAGAAATCCCAATCCCCTCCAAGCTACACGCTCTAGGGACCTAAACTTTGTCACCACAATAAACAGAAGATGTCGGAGGGATAGATTCCTATCCCAGAGACTTCCCATACTCTGGAATAAACTACCTATCTATATCAAACAAAGCTCCTCATTAGCACTTTTCAAGAAAAATCTTGATGATTGGATGGGAAATAGGAAATTTACCCTCTGGGATCACTTCTGTGGCTCTGCTCGACAGTACCACAGGAAAATAATTTTCTTGGATGGCAAAAGCCATGGTACCTTTTTGGCTAGGCTTGTATAGGCCCTAGGGCCGATAGCTAGTACCTACCTATGAACCTATGTACTGCACATTTGTGTGACAGGAATATGCCCATGCAGAAGTCAAGACATATAGGCTGCTTGCTTTGTGAACCCTCTCTGTCATGCATTTGTGTTTTCCCCTTCTATGTATGTTGGTATGTTAATCTCTGCACACCAACTGGGTCAAAAGAGCAAGAAGCCTAAGGCAGAAACAAATCAGCAGCTTACATTTTTGTTTTATTGAGTATGTAGCTGTGGTAACCAGACATATTATGGATGGGAATGCTCAACTTTCCAAAGACACTGATTGGTCTGTCCAATCAGCATGAACATTTCTAAATATTAATTCAGTCCTACTGCATAATTACTCCAACAAGGAGTGAAATTACTCCATACTTCTAACCTGTGAATTTTCTTTCTCTTTTTATACTATGAATTTTATTAATTGTAAGCCTAACATTGTTCATACAAGGAACCACCATGTATACTTATCCAAGTATTAAGTAATTTATATACTGAGAAAATGTCATAGATCTTTGTAAAATACATGAATTATGATGACAAAAATCTTAAAGTTATGCCAAAATTGAATCAGCTGTCATGCATAATTACTCTCACACCCATCCACTAAAAACACATGTGCATACTTTTCCATTTTTTCTAAGCCTGCATTTCTCTTTCTTATTGTCTTTCTAACTGCAGAAGTAGAAAGTGCCACCCCCACACATGCTTCCTTTTTTCACATTTCTCTTTTGCTTGCTTTCCATCTGTCTGCTGTCTGAAGGAATATCCTCCCCACATTTAACATTCTTCCTTTTTTCCAGTTCTTGTTTAAGCACTCTCCTCTTTTCCATTTCCTCTAAAAACAGATAATTCCCAGTACCACCATCGCCACCACCACAATTTTCTTCTCTGTATTCATTATTTTACCCTTCCTTCTGTCTTACCTATTTGCATCTATTTGTATGTTTTCCACGAAGTTATATCTCACCCTCTTTCCTTTTTCTTCTGCTTAAGTCACAGACGTTCTAGACCATTCACCTTTGGCACAAGACAGCATTTCCAGAGTCACATACATGTATGTATTTTTATAGTTGTCCTTCTTGTTATTGCCCAAATAAGAGGACAACATTATAACTACTTCACAGCTCCATTTATGCTAACCTTGTATATAAGACTTCCTAAGCTGGAAATTCATCATTTATATAAAAGAGAGGTCCTACAGCATGTCAAACCTTGGCAGATTAAACGTGAACAAAATGTACTTGGCCTGAACTATTTGTACTGTGTTTTCAATGTGCACTAGGTGTCATATTCATACCACTGGTCATGGCTAGGTTTGTCATATCAAAAAATTGTCAAACTTACCTGTAATATTCTGTTTGCTGCAAAACTGATTCACTTATTTCTTTGAGATGCAGTAACTTTGCAGTTGTTATAACAACGTGGGAATTGCAGGGTTCTCACCGAGCATAGGGGATGGAATAGGGCACTGTGTTCTTCATAGAAATACTTTTTTCAATCACCTTTTGGTGAAATGTTGTTTAATTTAATAATGCAAGCCACTGTTACTACAGATTGATTTGGCTAGTAGTAAGAGAGCCTTAAGACTCATATATGTAGTGAGCCAGCATCTGAGTAGTTGGCTGCAGGGAATGGTAAACAAGCAGTAGTTTTCTGGGTGGATATCTGATGGGGTGGGGGTATGGGCTTTCAACATGGATGGATAGCTCTTAGTGGTGTGGTTAGGGGCTTCATTCCATGGTCAGATTGACTGGGTTTGCAGTGGCAGACATTTGTAGTCTTTACTACTTTACATCATTACACATTGAGCATGGGGCTGAAAAATGGGAGGGGGAGGTCATGTATGAAGAATCTGTACGGTAGCAAGGATCGTGCAGCAGATGCCTTAGTCTTTTGTCTGTACTATGAAGGAATGTCAGATGATGCCTGTGGTCAGCAGTGGTCAGGAAGTAGAGATGAGGGAGAAGTACAAGCAGTGTAGAGTTTCAGATGTTTTAACTAGATAGTTAGTTATACAGATTTTGAAAGTGCACTATCTGCGACATTAAAATCTAATCAGACAAAGTAGTGCAGAAATGTATGCATGGGTATTTCAGCCAGTTTGAAAATATTAATAACATGGAATTTAAATATGATAACAGAAATAAAAATATACAGTGACATAAATGCTAGCATACCATTTTATAGTAGTATATATTGAAAGCTACGAAAATTCCTTGGTGTTTGAGACAATTGATTTACTTTTTAGATATATTAGGAGTCAGTGGGCTATTATGCTTTCAGTGAGAGCTAAAAGTCTTCGTAGTTACAAAAAATGCATTTATAAATAAAATGGGGTACTTGGTGCAAATCGTGTTTGTTCACATAGCATGAATTTAGGAGCTGGTCTGAATGCAAGTTTGGCTAGACTGGAGTGGCTTATGGGCATCTAATGAGCTTTATTTTATCATCTTGGTTTGATTCCCTTGGTTTCTGTTTGCCAACTGGATGAATTTGAGCATGTCATTTAACTGGATAGTGCTACTGGATTGCCTGTTCCTAGTGAGTTTAGCTTCTAAACAAATTAAAATTTCAGCCCAGCCCCAGTATATATGTTTAAATATTGACTGTTTTTACACATCTCCTGAAATAATCTGTGAAATAACTTTTTACAACTTTGTGAGTTTCAAAGTTTAGCTTTTTTAACTCATTTAATATATACACGTTTTACTGTTTTAGCAACTGCATTTTTTCTTTCCTGCAACTCAGAATTATTTGTGTTATGTGTGTACATTTGTTTTTGATGGCAAGATATTTCAAGTTTCATTTGTCAGCTTCTACGCAGAATATATTGTTATATCCCTGAAGTTTCATCTGGATTCGTTTTCTTCCACTAAACCACCCTTACAAGAGGATATGGATGCTTTGCTGGCATGGCCTTTGCTACGAGGCAAGGTTAAAGCATAAAATAGTCACCATCAACTTCACACTTTAATGAACTTGCATTGTTATATTCTAAATACAGGCCTATAACATTTAATCAATGGGCTCTTTGTTCTGTGATGTTAGACTGGAATCCCTGAAACAAGACTACACTTACTGAGTAGATGGACAGACAATTGACAAGTAACAAACCTGCATTCTTTACTTTTGGCACTGGATTTCTTGGTCCAGTTAGAATTTCAAACTTAACAGTTATTGTTTTATATTTTTGTAAGAAATGCACAATTTTATGTACTATAGACAATCTGTGCCCTGCTATGTTATGTCAAGCATTTGTCATTAGTATGACATGCTCACACAAAGCTTGTAACAAAGGAACATTTGTAGCTGTGGTCTTCACACATGGTTGCCACATTTAAATCTGTTTCTGCCGCAGAGCGGTAACTTATGGGAGAAGGGACATAAACAACAATTCTCCCATTATTTTTGAAATTGTATTGCTGATGCAGTTGACTACTAAATTAATTCTGACAATGACGTACTTTCTGATTCTGTTATTATGCTTGCAAAAAGCAACTGCACATATTTCAGCTTTCCTGTGAAAGATACAACTTGGCATACTAGCACTGTAAGAAAGTTGTTGATTATATTGAGGGAGTAACTTGAATAAAAAATTATCTTGAGTTTAATGCTTATTTATAAATTATTTGTAACAAACTTTTGAGTCAAAAATGTATCTGCAGGATATGTAAATGACAGAAATGAATATGAAGGCTTCTCTATGCTTCTCCAAATCCCAGCTTCAAAAATTGTCCACTCACTGATTTCAGCTCCCTGATACTGAACACACCAGCAGTAACTTCTCTCTTTATGAAATCACCTCCACTGTGGTTTCTAACTGTGTGCTAACAGTGATTCCATTGTTTTAGAAGATTTCACCCTTCATGTTTATATAATAGGAGACTTGATATGTATAAGTTGGTGGGGACTACAATGATGCTTGCTTTTAATTGTATTCATTTATGCTTTTACTGTTCTATCGCTGATCCCTCACCCACCCAGCATCAGCAGTTCTGGTGGCTTGAAAGAAACTCTGTAATATCCAATATACACTGTTGTAAGGTAAACTGTCTGTAGCCCCTACTCGGGTCTGTAAACAAATTAGCAGCCATCTTTCTTAGCGGCTGTCAGGAAGTAAAATGACACACATTTTTTCTCTCTCAGCAAACAAGCCCTCCACTGCCTGCAGATAGCCTGTGTACTTATACCTGACACTACATTGCAAAGTAAACTACCTGTAGCCCCTACTCTGGTCCATAAACAAATTAAGAGGCATCTATCTTAGCAGCTGTCAACAAGCAAATTGACCCGTGTTTTTTCCCTCTCGGCAGACAAGCCCTCCACTGCCAGCGGATAGCCTGTGGTCTTATAACTGACACTGCATTGCAAAGTATGTCTTAAATGAAATGCTGTCTTAATGTGTATCTGCTAAAATTTTCTGTCATACTGAAGTGAAAAGGGCTGTTAATAACCACTATAACCTGCTAACTCCCTCCCAAAAATAGAGTTAATTCTACCTCTTATACGTTGACTCCACTTACTTACAATACATCTTTACAAATAGTGCGTAGAGAAACATTCTTTATGTACACTTTATCCTTCTCTTATGTCTCATGGTATCATCCTTTCTGTTCTATTTTACTGTTTCCTCAAGCCTATTTTAATTGTCAGTAATCCTAGAATCTTTCATGCCTACTGATTGTTTTTGGATTGCAAAAGTCTCAGATGAGTGTAACCCCACGCCGTTCACCCTCGCTGCGCTCAGGATCACTTCACTCCCCTACCCTACATCCATTCCCACCCATCCCCTTTTCCAATACCTTTTTACTTATCTTAGCCATCCCTTAATCTCCGTGAACCAGTAACCTCCCTCATAGCTGTAACTCCATCCCCTCTTTGCTCTCTTCCCCTACTTTCTGTCTTACTAGAACCTCCCACCCCTTCCCACTCCCAGACTTAAAAACCTACGTAACTCTTTCCTCCCATCACTGCTTCTCCATACTATAAAAGATGATCTATACCATAAAACTCATTACCTTTCTACATATTCTTCTTGCCCCTTTGCTCATATTGACACAATCTACCTGTCTTCACCCCTTAGACATATCATCTTCTGTATCACCAACCCTAGCCATACCAACACATATGCACACATGCAGTTACTCTAACATCTCATCCTCCCTATTTAACTGTAGCAACATATATCCAACTAAACTAAGGCTTCCTGCTATAAATATTAAACTCAAACTAGTATCATTTACCTTATATAGATTTCCTTCAAAAAAACATCACATACACACAATTATACCTCAATTCATAGTACTTTCCAGATGTGTTAATATTCATCCCAATCCTGGCCCCAACAACTCATCAATTTCCATCCAACCCTCCATCAATCAAAACTTATGTATAATAACTGTAAATGCATGTAGTATATGTAACAAAATCACTGAATTCCATGCATGGCTGGCTTTACATACCCCCTGATATGGCAGCAGTAACACAAACATGGCTAAAGCCACATATATCAGATACTGAAATTATTCCATCAGGGTACAACACCCTTCAGAATGATTCATTTATCGTGACTCCTTAACAATTACAGTCTTTCCAAAACCAGTTCCTACCTTTGGCAACATTGAATTACTAACTGCATCCCTACACCTTAATACCAATAAACAGTTATCTATTATTGCTCAGTATATTCCCCCAGGCCAAAATATCCCGATTTTGGCAGACTTACTATCCTGGCCAAACCATAAATATCCATTGAAACTATAATTCTTGGTGACACAAATATTAATTGGCAGAAGATAATCTCAAATTCTACTGCAAATAGTATTAACTTGCGCAGTTTGGCTTAACATACCATAGGCCCTACACATACCTCAACTAATCTTTCTGAGTCAACCTTAGACTGGATCCTTGTATCTCATCCGCATAAGTATTCTAATACTGGAATCCTCCCTAATACCTTAAATGACAACTTATCAGCCTTTGCTCATTGAACCCCTACTCAAATATCCAAAACACACTCCTTTAGAACCTCCAGAAACCTTACCCAGTTCAACCAAAGCATATTTATAAATGCCCTAAAAGCCCAAAACTGGACACCAGTAAATTACTTCTTGATGATGCTGTAAATTACTTTAACAAGGTCTTTCTTGATACACTTAGCCTAGCCCCCATTCGTACCAAAAGAACAAAAGTAAACCATACCCCCTGGCTAATGGCACAGACCAATCAAGCTGTTCTTTCTGGAGACCGAGTACGGAAAGAATGGCAGTAAAACAAAACCCCACAAAATAAAGATAATTACAAGCAACTTCATAACAAAGCAAAAAAAAAACTTGTAATTAATGATAAGAAAAAATATTTCTCTTCACAATTATCCACCCAAAAAACCCCCCAAAAATTCTGGAAATCTGTCTCCTCCCTACTTAACCCTGGAACCCTTCAAAACCCAACACCAGATCCTGATAAAGAACCAAAACAAATTGCCCGTATGTTAAACTCCAACTTTATCAATACCATTCTTAAACTAGTCAAATACCCATCTCCAGTAAATTACCCAAAAATCTAATGATCTAACAAACATCCCAAACCTAGCCCAAGACAATCTCAGCCCCTTTTTACCCCCACCAACAAAACCCCTCAACACAATACATTAATTCCTCCATTCTGTATACAGCAATTATCCACTTCCCTAGTATTTAAACTTTTGACCAAACAAGACCATGCTCCCTGTCCACTGATAATCTTCCATCTGAATACTTAAAGGTAGCAGCTGTAGCCATAGCCTATCCAGTTAGTATTCTAATAAACCAAACAATCTCAGAATCATATGTCCCCCAGCTGTGGAAAAAGCCATTATTACTCCACTACACAAAGGAGGTAATACTAATAACCTATCAAACTATCGAACAATCTCTATACCCTCACCACTATCAAAAAATCTTAGAAAAATATGTGCATTCTCAACTCCTAAAACACCTCTGTGACAATGATCTCCTTGCACCCACCCAACATGGATTTCGTCTGGCACATAGTACTACAAATGTCCTACTGTCATTCACTAATACTGCGTATAAAGCCCTTGATGCTGGACTATCCACTACTATTTTATTAGACCTATCAAAGGCTTTCGACACAGTATCACACCCTAAGCTGCTTCAACAACTAGACAACTGGGATGCTCTCTAAATTCCCTAACATAGTTTTACAGTTACTTCAATAATAGAAAACAATCTGTTAGGTGGCAAAATAATCTATCTGAATACTTGGTTAATAACAGTGGAGTACCCCAAGGATCTATCCTGGGACCTCTGCTTTTTAACATTTTTACAAATAACCTTTATATGGCCTCCCAACAAGGTACACTCGGCCAATATGCCGATGATTCCACTATTACCTCCTCCTCTAGTGTTCTCTCAGACCTCGTTAAAACTACACAAAACACCTTTATGTCTATAGAAATCTGGCTAAATGATGCTCAACTACTTCTTAATGCCAAAAAACTAAACTCATGCTATTTTCAACAAAACCACCACCTCTGGACTTAAAATTTACTCACAAAACAACACAGAAATTGAACTACTGAAGACAGCTAAATTGGGTCTATTTCATAACATCAAAGTGTCAAAACTTCGAACACGAAAACCTTGAACTTGAAAGTTCGAAGATTGAGAATATCGAAGCCGCGGAACATCAAATTTTTCCCAGAGAAAGAATTTGGTGGACCGTTTCTGCGGCTTTGCTATTTCCTTCACTGTGGTGCGATCTCAGAGTTGGTATATTAAAGTAGGAGGGTGTGGGGGGGCAAAGCCCCCCCACATTAGAAATAGTTTGTAGTGTTTGTGTGTTTCGTGTTTTGTACTGGAACAGCAATTTTTTTTCCCAGGGAAAAAAAATGCTGTTCTCAGTCTTCGGGGTTTTCAGCTTTTGTGGTTTTGGGTTCGATGTCATAACATTCAAAGTTTTGATTAGATGTTATGCTATAGACCCGCTAAATTATTAGGCATAACTATTGACAACAAACTCACCTTCGAGCAACATATTCTCAATACAATTAAAAAAACACATTTTAAGATGGGAAAACTTTATAGACACAAACTCTATGTAGCAAGCCAACCAGAATAAAACTTGCAAGTATCATACTTATCCCATCTCTCTTTTATGGAAGCCCCATTTTCACAAACCTTCATTCATCTCTTAGTAAAAAACTTAAATGATGTTACTGTAAAATAGCAAATTTGCCTCTGGGATGCCAAACCACATCCACCATTGCCAGGGCATTCTGGATTTGAATTGGCTTGATTTCCCCCAATACATACATTTTACCCAACTATCCCTTGCCCGTAAACTGATTTACAATACCAACAACTGCCCTGCCCTTAATTCTATTCTAAAATCTTACATACCATCCCGTAGTCTTCATTCTTTTAATAAGCAACTTTTAACAATAACCAAACCCAATAAAAGAGCTGGACAGCACCTATATTCATACTCCACTGCCCAAATATGGAATGCCCTGCCTTCCCCTATTACTGAGCTAGATTCAGTAAAAGCTTTTAAATCTGCACTAAAATGTCACTACCTCAGTAATCACATCTGTCCTTGTACACATAACTGTAAGTCACCATAAAAAAATACTTTAACTAGTCCTTCTCCTTTTCCTCTTGTAAGTAACTTTGCACACATGACAATGAATGTTCACTATAACAACATTTACAGATCTCTCTGTCTACTTCTAGGCAATGTATAGAACCTCCTTAGTTTTTGCTAGAATTGTTTGCTTTGAACCAAAACTGAGTTATCACTTAAATGTTTTTACTATTAATGTACTCTGTATTATATTTCTTGTACCAATGTTATTCTTCAGCGCTTTAATAATTAATGTACTGGTCATGATATTTCAGGTGCCAATGCAATTTTTTTATTGTTTATGCCTTTCTACTATTTTATCTTTAAACTACTCTGTAATAAATTTTTTGTGGAGCTTTTCTCCCCAGGCCTCCACTGAAAATGGGTTTCTGACCCAGTAGACTTTCCCGGTAAACAAATGTCAAGAAATCAATAAATAAATATAAATAATTCACCAGACTGAATTCCAACCAGTATATCTAACCCAGTTGAGTCCTCATTGAGTTAAACAATGAAGATTTATGGGGAAGTGAATATAAATTTAAAGTAACTAATCAGTCAGTAATGGGCAGCAATGCTGTCCTGTGATGAAGAAAATCTCCCTTAATAACAGAAGTAATTTATGAAGGCATATGTAAGGTAGGTAACATTTGAGATAACTGGCAGGAAGACAGAATTCTTACAAGTGCTAAAACTGCTTAGTTTAGCTTGAACAGTTGTAATAATAGAAAAAAAAAACATTTTGCTCAAATAGGAGATCTCAAATAAATATCTTGAGCTCAGAAAAGAGGATCTAAGTGAGTAGGTTACTGTAGGCCCAGAAATATTCTTGAACCAACACTACTAAATGTTGTTAGCCAAGATTTTAATACAAACTTATCAGGAATGGTTGTTAGAATTAATCCAGCTGATACAGCTGTATATCAGATAAGCATAGATGAATTTGTTGACACTTGACAAAGCCTGTAGTGTTAACGAAGGCAGCATTGTTTCAAGACAGAGGTGGTCTGCTGCTAGAGACATGAAAAAGCTGAATACTGCAACCAGATAAACACAGATGACGAGAGAAAAGAGTGCGACTTAGAGCAGACCTTAAGCAAGAGCCTACACTTTATTACTTTAGGATGTGCTTAGTCTGGGGTGGAAGGCAGTAACTACTGACTGTATTTAACAGAGTGAATGTATTTCTGAAAGATGTACGGTACAATTGCAGAGGCCAGAATTTTTATTCTTGCTGTATTGCTATCTGTGTGGAGTTGCATGTTCTTTTAATGCTGTTGTGGCTTTTCCCTGGTGTGAATTTATTAGCTTAATCACATCTTGCTTATCTAAGATGTACACAATTGTAACTTAAACATCCTAGAGAATACTGAATATTTTTCACACACCCAAACCATGACAAAAAAGACATACACTACGTAAGAGCTTGCCTCACCTATACCGTTCCACCAACACATTTCTGATCAACTGTGGGGTTGGCAAATTTAGAGGAAAGGGAAAAGGTGTAAAAGAAAAAGCAATCTACCCATTCCCCTCTCTTTTGACAGCCATGAGCCACAACCAAGAATCAAAGCACAGTATCCACTACACACCGTTTCAACGTAATAAATCTGTTAGCAGCATAAGTATCAGAGCCTCTGGATGTGATATTCTGTGGAGTGGTAACAAACCATGTGATCAACAGTTATGTTTAACTCTGTGATATCCAGTTTCCTTCCAACTCACTTTCCCCATAGAAAAATGATTGAGTATACAAAAGTTTTCATGAATATTTAATTTACTCTTACTTACCATAGTATACAGAATTATGCCTTAAAAATGTTCAAACTTCAGTTCGTTTAAAGGCTTCAGAAATGGTTCAGTAAAGGAATACAGAACTCATGACACTTTTGAGAGGTCTGTCCCAATAGTTGGGATTGCTCTGCACTTCAAGCTTTCTGGGAAGTTCTGGGATAGAGTTGCCGACTCAGGGAAGATTTCTTGTGCTGTCACCATTTTTAAAATAAATAAACAAAAGAGAAAGAGCAACCAGCACTCAGGCAGCACAACTCTTTATTGTTTTTAGCGCTTTTGTCTGCTGTAAGCTTGACTTCCTCAGAAAACATAATCAACTAGGTAGTTTCCTTTTTATACAAAAAAATCACATGACTTTGTTTAATTGAACATTTAAATTAAAAATATATACTATATATATATATATATATATATATATATATATATATATATATATATATATATATATATATATATATATGTATATTTATATATATATATATATATATAACTTCAATACAATGAAAACAATAAATCTAAAATTGTTAATGTTAAAAAAGACATCATATTAGCAGCAGAGGCAAGTAATCCTAGCCTTCAATATAAATATTTCCCCACTATTATATAAATAAACCCTAATATTGATGGTATTACTAAAAAATATACTCTAAAATGAAGGCAAATATGTAACAGTAAATTCACATATGGAAATCTGCCTTCAATTTAAGGTAACAAGAAAGACTAACAGTTTCATTCAGTCCTGGAGGGACCATTGCATTACATCTTAACTGCCACATCAATTCCCGATATTCCAAAAAGGTGTCCAAAGGACCTCCTCAACAATTATTGTTCACCTGCTCTCGAGCACTAAATTTAAAGTAGTGCCCCAGATTTCCATTAATATGTTAGAAAAGTGCATTCTTCAAATTGTCCAAGTGTCAGCTTCCGTTGTTTTCTCCTATCCACCTGGTGAATATGGGCATACTGGGGCAATGCAGCAATTGCCTCATGTACACAGACAACCCTCTCCTCCTACCACTCAACACTACAACCTGTGAGAGATGCACTTACATAGCCAAACTGGAAGCAAAGCTCTCTCCACCCAAGATTGTGCTAGACAGTCAAGGGGAGAAGGTTAACACCCGCACTACACCTCAAGCAACAGATAGCCCTTCTAAACTCACACCAACACCCACACATAGCAACTCTAAATTCACACATGCGGAGGACCTTAACTGTAACCTGCACAAGCAACAAGGACCTCTGAAGCTGAAATGCAAAGAAACACCAATCACAACCAAAGTGTCACATAGCTGACAACACCAGTGTGCCACCCAGCAACAGCCCCTAAGGCAAGACAACGTACATTTAGTCATAGGTGACTCTATAGTCAGGCACACTGATGTCCCACTCACCAGTCTGAACAAGGAGAAAATTACAGTGAGCTGCCTGTCAGGTGCCTGGATCCGCCACATAACTCATGCATTCAAGTCATTCCACAACAAATACAAATATGACTCTATCATTGTCCATGTTGAAGTGAATGACTTGAGATGTACCTCCCTGGACTACATGAAAAGAGACATGGAAGAGCTCTCGGATCATGTGGCCTAGGCAGGTATGACTCTAGCCTTGAGTAGCATCCTGCCTTCGCCCAGAATTATACCACAATATAAGGACAAATTGATTGACTTCAACAATTGGCTAAGCTTCTGGTGTCATTCAAAGGGGATCCAGTATCTGTCTGCCTGGGATGACATGATCGACAGACCACGATGCTTTGCCAGAGATGGTCTGCACCTGTCACCCCTGGGATTCAGGTTACTGGCAAAGGCTCTTGCCACCCCTAGAGTGCCTTTTTTAGGCAAAGTTCAAAGGACAAAACCAACACCATAACAGGTACAAGCATGCAAAATCTGAAGGTAATGCTACTCAGTACTAGAAGTCTAAACCTCAAAATGCACTATGTCAAGGCACTCCTAAAAATGGAGAACATCGATATCTGTGCAGTAACTGAGACCTGGTTCAAGGCTCCAGAGAGCACCCCTGCAATACCAGGCTACAACTCTTTCCACACTTTTTGGCCACCAAACCAGGATCGAAACACAAAAGGTGGAGGAGGGTCCATATTCACCAAGGATATTCACACCACCAGGTTAGTTGCCCAACACAATGCGTCTGAAATTCTTCAGGTGCAACTAATACTAGGTAAGACTGCAATCCAAATTGTAGTTTGCTACAAATCCCCCACCATGCCCCAAGATTCTCACTACACCTTTCTAAACATACTGGAAAATATTAATATACAACCAAACACCCTAATACTGGGTGATTTCAACTACCCTGCCATTAACTGGGAAAACTACTTGTGTACCAACACCTTTGCCCAACGTTTCTTGGAATTCATAAATTCCAATGCCCTGGATCAACTAATCCATAGTCCCATCAGGGGCTCCAATAT
Source organism: Protopterus annectens (assembly GCF_019279795.1). Classification (NCBI taxonomy): domain Eukaryota; kingdom Metazoa; phylum Chordata; order Ceratodontiformes; family Protopteridae; genus Protopterus; species Protopterus annectens. The sequence continues at coordinate 1,000,369,945 of NC_056732.1, read as the reverse complement.
CCTAGACCTGGTCATTACCAACATGGGAAATCGATGCTCCACACCTATGGTCACCCCCTCGTTAGTCAGGTCAGACCATAAGCTAATCATCCTTAACATCCACATCCCCCCCCCACCCCCGATAAGGAAACCTCCATAAAAAACTTCTCCAAAGCCAACTTCATGTTACTCAAGTCAGAAGTTACAAACTTCATGACACCCATGCAGACGGGAACTGGAAGTTCGACTGCTGAGTCCTACACTAAGGCACTGTATGAGCATATCCACTCATGCATGAATCGTGCCATCCCAAATAGAACCAAGATGCTCTCCTCCAAAAAAAGGAAGCCAATCCGGTGGTTCCCTGCCATTAACAAACTTTACAACAAAAGGAAGAAACTGTTGCAGAAAAGAGGAAAATCCCAGGATGCAAAAAAATCCCTTACCAGCCTTAGTAAGAAGCTGAGATATCTCATAAAATCCTCCAAAGCTAGTTACGAAAATAAAATTGCCAAAGATTCCAAAGACATCCACAAGGCATTCTATAACTATGTCAAGAATCTAAATGGCAATGCTCAGATCTGCTCTGAGCTACAACAGAATGACATTAAATATACTGATCCCAAGGATATTGCCAGTATCCTGGCAGATCGATTCAGTGCCAACTTCACCCCCCCTCTCACCCCTTAAATGGCCCATCTCAATACCAGAAGATTACCAAATTCCGGTAATAATGGCCACACAGGTAAAAAACGCACTCTCCAAAGCTAAGAATACAACATCCATGGGACCAGATGACATCCCGGGCTGTGTACTACATGAACTACAAAATGAACTGGCACCTCACCTAAGTATCATGTTTAGTCATACCCTCACCTCAGGCTTCATGCCCACTGAGTGGCGCACAGCTACAGTTATCCCACTCCACTACCGCCCCATCAGTCTGACGAGACTGATCTGCAAGGCCATGTAACGTATTATCATGGAACTTATAAACAAAGACATTGGCAACCTTAGAACACTGGACTCCACCCAGTTTGGGTTCGTGAAGGGCTGATCTTGTCTTCTGAACCTGATTGACTTCTTTGAATCAGTCTCCAGAGCCGTGGACGAGGGTAAGGCAGTCCACACAGCCTATCTGGACCTCAACAAGGCCTTTGACACCATCTCCCACTCTGGAATCATAGATAAACTTACTAAGCTGGGCATTAATCCCTACATACCTCGATGGGCTGCCAACTGGCTTACTGACAGAACCCACACTGTAAAAGTAGCTGACTCCAAATCCAGCTCCAGACAAGTGACAAGTGGAGTACCTCAGGATTCAGTCCTGGGACCTCTCTTGTTTGGCATCTACTTCTCAAAAGTACAGGCCAACACTAAGGGACTCTGGCTAACAAAGTTCGAAGATGACTGCAAACTGGGAGCCATTATTGAATCCCCAAATAATGTCGATACTCTACTAAAGGGCCTTACAGAAACAGATGCTTTGTGCCAGAGCCATGGGCTCAAGCTCAATGCCAAGAAATGTATAGTTATCCCCTTTGGGAAAAAACATGTACCCATGAATTACCACATAGGTGGCAGTACACTAAACACCAAAAGTGTGATAAGAGACTTAGGGACACAGGTGGACAGTGGTCTCACCTTCAATAACCACATCGCCACAACAGTCAGGAAATCCTTATATATGGCACACCTCATCACTAAGGGCTTTTCATCCAGAAAAAAGGAGGTCATTGTCCCACTGTACTCATCCCTTATTAGACACATTATAGAATACAACGCCCCATTTGGTATGTACCTCTCAAGACATCTGCAACAACTGGAAAGGCCACAGAAATACCTCACTAAAAGAATCACAGGCCTAAAGCAGATGCCCTATGCTGACCACCTTAAAAAACTCTAGCTATACTCTTGTCACATATCGTCTACTCCAAGGCGATCTGTGCTTAACATACAAGGCCATGTCAAACCCAGAGCTGTTGGACACTTAAAGAAATCCCAATCCCTCAGAGCCACACCCTCCAGGGATCTAAACCTTGTCATCACAATAAACAAAACATGCTGGAGGGATAGGTTTCTGACCCAGAGACTCCCCAGACTCTGGAATAGACTGCCCATACATGTCAAGCAAAGCACCTTTTTGGCCCTCTTCAAAAGGAACATTGATGACTGGATGGGAGAAAGGAAATTCACCCCAGGGATCACGTCAGTTGCCCTGCTAGACAGGGATCCAGGGAAGTAAATAGTGTGGGAAGAAATAGCCAGGGAATTGTTATGGCTAGGCTTGTATAGGCCGTAGGGCCGATAGGCTAGCACCAAACTATGAACCTATGCACCTATGTTCTTACTGATGTTGTATAGATGCTGACAGACTCGCCTGTTAAAACAATTGATGGTTTTACCTATACAGAAACTCTGACATTGTTGGCAAATGGCTATATAAATAATACTTTTACTATAACAATTGAACCTTTGTTTCAGAAACACCCATCCATGGCCTTTAATAAACAAAGAATCCTTTCCCATCATATGAGGACGTTGATGACAGTGTCCACATTTGGCCATCTTCCCCTAAATCCTTCTTGTTGCGTCCATTTCTAATAAATCTTTAAAAGATTTATCCTTCTTATAGACCACAATAGGGTGGTCACCAAGCTTATTTTTAAAATGTTGTTCAACATCAAATAACACCCAATTCAAATTTACTATTTCTTTTTTTTTACCATATATGGGCTAAACGTAAGAACCATGGAGTGTGAAAAAGAGGAATTATTATCAATAATCCCATTGTCACTGTTAACATTAAGTATAGATCCTAATAAAGGGAAAACATTCCTCCATCTCTCTTATTGATAACTTCTTGAAAAATGGGCTCCATAAAGGACAAAGGATAGCCTCTTGCCAACAACATATTCTTAAGGGTACCTATTTCGTTAAGAAAAAGGTCATTCTCACTAACCATTCTAGCCAGCCTAACTCCTTGCCCCTTTACCAAAGATCTCTTCTGATGAAGTGGATGGGCACTAGAAAAATGTAGCAAGGTATTGGAGTAGGTTGGCTTCCTGTAAAGTGTACAAATAAATCTACTATTGTCATGGTCCTTAATAATAGTAATATCCAAAAATGTATAATACTATCACTAACATTAATAGTGAACTGTAAATAGGATGTACTACTATTCAAGTAATCAAAAAATTCATATAGTGACCCCTCAGTACCTCGCCATGGGACGAACATATCTTCCAAATAACGGCCATAGAAAATACACTGTTCAAATAGTTCCGCAGTAAATACCTTAGAGATTTCCCATTCAGCAAGGACAATGTTAGCAAATAGGGTCTCACATGAGGCCCCCATGGCTACTTCTATTTTTTGCTTGAAATAATGTCCTTCAAATATGATAAAATTATGGCTCAAAATCATATCCATAACTGTCTGAAACATCAATATTCTGGAGTGTGTAAAACCAGAATATTTACAAAGAAAATCATAGAACATATTAATTCCCTCATCATGGGGAATCACTGCGAACAAGTCACGAACATCAGTTGTTGCAAATATCACTTGTTCACTATACATTCCCTGTTGGATTTTCTTGAGACAGTCCCATGAATCCTGTAGAATATGTGGAAATGTTTTAATATTCCTTTAAGATTTATGTCTGTAAACTTGGCCATAGAAAATGTTTTTGACGCATTAGCGTCCACTATAGGCCTAAGGGGGATCAACAGTAGATTTATGCGTCTTTGGTATTCCAAAGATCATAGAAACACGTGGATTGGCCTGCTCTAAATAATTCAATTCAGCAAGTGTTATTTGGTTTTCTAACAACAGGTCAATCAATGTAATATCAATATGTCTGTAAGCTATATTCAGCTGATTAATGGATGTTTCCTCATAGGTTTCACTATATAAATGTAAAAGCATCTTTTAAATATAAGTCTTTTGATCCATGGCTACCAGGCCTCCCCCTTTGTCAGGTTTCATCAATCTAATTCTTTTATTTACCATGATTTCAAATAATAAATTTTGTTCATCTTTAGTAAGATTATTGGGAAGTAATATATTATTCATGAAAATTTCTCTAATTTGTGACATGCATAATCTCTCATAGATCCGCAGGATGGGGTGCAGGGGTGGATTGAAAGTACTTGTTTTTTTACACAATTCAAAAGGTCCAAAATGTATATTATTGTCAAAATATAGCCTAAGGTTAAGCTTCCTAACAAAGATCTTAAATTCTAAAAGACAATTGTCTAGTCTAGGTTTTCTCACAAGGACAAAATTCAACCCTGTCTGAAAAAGTTCCACCCATTCAGTTGCAATATTAGCGGAACTTAGATTATAAATCCTAAAGCCACCTGTAATATTAGTGACAATATTGTCACTTAATCCATTATCCAAATAATCATTGACTATCTCCTCATAGTTCCCCTCGTTCCCCTGCCCTACTTGGCTCTCCCCCTCTGTGGGTAGAAATCCTGATGATACATGGGGTCCGATCTTTTTACATTGTTCATATAATTCGATTAATACTGATCCCCTGCTGCTTGTTCCCTTTGGTTTCGAAGGTGCTCTGACCTCCTTAAAGGTTCTCCCAAAGGGGGCTTCTGTTCTCTATTAGAGCTCCCAGATTCTTCCTCAACAATAATTTCATCAGTTTCATACACAACATTTTCATTTATGTTAGTACTAAAAACTCTGTTAGAATTCCTAGGCAAGGGATAGGCAACACCTCTCTCATAGTCTGCATTGTCCCTGTTAAGTTTTTTAACTTTCTTGGCTTTAATGGCAGAAATCGCTTTATCAACATTAACAAATACAGCTCTGTATTCATTACTTTTCAAAGCAAAACATAGAGCAGTAATTATTCTGTCATTCATTAAATCAATTTGAATTTTAAGTTTGTTAATTTTCCTTTCATTGTCTTTAACCAACAGGTCGAGCAACTCACAACCATGTTTATTAAACATAACAATCAGGTCTTTGTATAAAACAGTACCTTGCTCCAGACCTGTAGGGAATCTCCAAACACAAAGTCCCCTTAGGAATCTGTTTCTACGAAGGCATTCCCTAAGATAACTGTTCTCAACCTGCAATTTTCAGAACTTTAAATCTTCTTGTTCAAAATTATATAGCTGTTGGTTTAAAGTTCCATGACTGACACGAGTGTTATTATCCACTAAAACAGCCACTGCATTATCCTGAATCCATTCGTGGAACGAAAATGCCAATTGTAAATCACTTTGCTGGCCATTTTCTTGAATTACATCAGTTGGTCCACCTCCTGCTGCTCCCAGGCTGATAGTAGCCTGGGTTTGTGCTCTCGTAGAAGAAACGGGACTGCCTTGCCCAGGTGGAATAGCTAAACCTTGCGTCCCATTGACATTGGTAAGCAGACATGAATAGCCGGAATTGATGGCTCCAAAAACAGTGGGACCAGATTTGGGTCCTATTGAACGCCCAGTTTGTTGCGGAATCAGCACCTCGATTAGTGCTGTGAGGTTGGCAATAGACTTATTCAAGTCACATAATTCACCTCCTCCAATGTCTACCCTTGCCTCATGCTCATTCTGCTCGACTTTCATTACCATAAAAACAGCACATGAACAAACCAATAAACAAAAGAGAAAGAGCAACCAGCACTCAGGCAGCACAACTCTTTATTGTTTTTAGCGCTTTCGTCTGCTGTAAGCTTGACTTTCTCAGAAAACATAATCACCTAGGTCATTTCCTTTTTGTACAAAAAATCACATGACTTCATTTAATTGAACATTTAAATTAAAAATATATAATATATATATATAACTTCAATACAATGAAAACAATAAATCTAAAATTGTTTATGTTAAAAAAGACATCATATTAGCAGCAGAGGCAAGTAATCCTAGCCTTCAATATAAATATTTCCCCACTATTATGTAAATAAACCCTAATATTGATGGGTAGTACTAAAAAATACACTCTAAAATACAGGCAAATATGTAACAGTAAATTCACATATGGAAATCTGCCTTCAATTTAAGGTAACAAAAAAGACTAACAGTTTCATTCAGCCCTGGAGGGACCATTGCAATACATCTTAACTGCCACATCAGTTCCCGATATTCCAAAAAGGTGTCCAAAGGGCCCCCTCTACTATTATTGTTCACCTGCTCTAGAGCACTAAATTTAAAGTAGTGCCCCAGATTCATTCCCATTAATATGTTTGAAAAGTGCATTCTTCAAATTGGGATTCAAAGTGATTTACAATCTGCGTTTTTGTTCCACGAATGGATTCAGGGTAATGCAGTGGATGTTTTGGTGGATAATACTCACGGCAATCACGGAACTTTAAACCAACAGCTATATAACTTTGAACAAGAAGTTTTAAAGTTCCGAAAATTGCAGTTTGAGAACAGTTATCTTAGGGAATGCCTTCATAAGGAACAAATTCCTAAGGGACTTTGTGTTTGGAGATTACCTACAGTTTGGAGCAAGGTACTGTTTTATACAAAGACCTGGTTGTTATGTTTAATAAACATGGTTGAGTTGCTCGACCTGTTGGTTAAAGACAACGAAAGGAAAATTAATTAACTTAAAATTCAAATTGATTTAATGAATGACAGAATAATTACTGATCTATGTTTTGCTTTGAAAAGTTATGAATACAGAGCAGTATTTGTTAATGTTGATAAAGCGATTTCTGCCATTAAAGCCAAGAAAGTTAAAAAGCTTAACAGGGACAATGCAGACTATGAGAGAGGTGTTGCCTATCCCTTGCCTAGGAATTCTAATAAAGTTTTTAGTACTAACATAAATGAAAATGTTGTGTATGAAACTGATGAAATTATTGTTGAGGAAGAAGCTGGGTGCTCTAATAGAGAACAGGAGCACCCTTTGGAATAACCTTTAAGAAGGTCAGAGCGCCTTTGAAACCAAAGGGAACAAGCAGCAGGGGGCAGTATTATTCGGATTATATGAACAATGTAGGAAGATCAGACCCCGTGTATCATCAGGATTTCTACCCACAGAGGGGGAGAGCCAAGTAGGGCAAGGGAACAAGGGGAACTATGAGGAGATAGTCAATGATTATTTGGATAACGGATTAAATGACAATATTGTCACTAATATTAAAGGTGACTTTAGGATTTATAATCTAAGTTCTGCTAATATTACAAACTGAATGGGTGGAACTTTTTCAGAGAGGGTTGAATTTTGCCCCTGTGAGAAAAACTAGACTAGACAATTGTCTTTTAGAATTTAAGATCTTTGTTAGGAAACTTAACCTTAGGCTATATTTTGATAATAATATACATTTTGGACCTTTTGAATCGTGTAAAAAAACAAGTACTTTCAATCCACCCCTGCACCCCATCCTGCGGATCTATGAGAGATTATGCATGTCACAGATCAGAGAAATTTTCATGACTAATATATTATTTCCCAATAATCTTACTAAAGATGAACAAAATTTATTATTTGAAATCATGGGAAATAAAATAATTAGATTGATGAGACCTGACAAAGGGGGGAGGCCTGGTAGCCATGGATCAAGAGACTTATATTCAAAAGATGCTTTTATATTTATATAGTGAAACCTATGAGGAAACATCCATTAATCAGCTGAATATAGCTTACAGACATATTTATATTACATTATTTGACCTGTTATCTTTACAACCAAATAACACTTGCTGAATTGAATTATGTAGAGCAGACCAATCCACGTTTTCCTACAATCTTTGGAATACCAAAGACGCATAAATCTATTGTTGATTCCCTCCCTTAGGCCTATAGTGGACACTAAGGCATCAAAAACATTTTCTATGGCCAAGTTCATAGACATAAATCTTAAAGGAATATTAAAACAGTTTCCACATATTCTGCAGGATTCATGGGACTGTCTCGAGAAAATCCAACAGGGAATGTATAGTGAACAAGTGATATTTGCAACAATTGATGTTCGTGACTTGTTCGCAGTGAGTCCCCATGATGAGGGAATTAATATGTTCTATGATTTTCTTTGTAAATATTCTGGTTTTACACACTTTAGAATACTGATGTTTCAGACAGTTATGGATATGGTTTTGAGCAATGCTTTTATCCTATTTGATGGACATTATTTCAAGAAAAAAAATAGGGGTAACCATGGGGGCCTCATGTGCACCCCTATTTGCTAACATTGTCCTTGCTGAATGGGAAATATCTAAGGTATTTACTGTGGAACTATTTGAACAGTGTATTTTCTATGGCCGTTATTTGGACGATATTTTAGTCCTATGGCGAGGTACTGAGGGGTCACTATATGAAATTTTTGACTGCTTGAATAGTAGAGTACATCTTTTTTACAGTTCACTATTAATGTTAGTGATAGTATTATACATTTTTTGGATATTACTATTATTAAGGACTGTGACAATAGTAGATTTATTTCTACACTTTACAGGAAGCCAACCTACTCCAATACCTTGCAACATTTTTCTAGTGCCCATCCACTTCATCAGAAGAGATCTTTGGTAAAGGGGCAAGGAGTTAGGCTGGCTAGAATGGTTAGTGAGAATGACCTTTTCTTAACAAAATAGGTACCCTTAAGAATATGTCGTTGGCAAGAGGCTATCCTTTGTCCTTTATGGAGCCCATTTTTCAAGACGTTATCAGTAAGAGAAATGGAGGAATTTTTTCCCTTTATTAGGATCTATACTTAATGTTAACACTGACAATTGGATTATTGATAATAATTCCTCTTTTTCACACTCCATGGTTCTTACGTTTAGCCCATTATATGGTAAAAAAAAGAAATAGTACATTTGAGTTGGGTGTTATTTGATATTGAACAACATTTTAAAAATAAGCTTGGTGACCACCCTATTGTGGTCTATAAAAAGGATAAATCTTTTAAAAATATATTAGAAATGGACACAACAAGAAGGATTAAGGGGAAGATGGCCAAATGTGGACACTGTCATCAATGTCCTCATATGATGGAAAATTATTATTTGTTTATTAAAGGCCATGGTTGGGTGTTTCTGAAGCAAAGGTTCAATTTTTACAGTAAAGGTATTATTTATATAGGCATTTGCCAACAATGTCAGAGTTTCTATATAGGTAAAACCATCAATTGTTTTAAGAGGTGAGTCTATCAGCATTTATACGACATCAGTTAGAACAATTTGAAGAGTGCACTTTTCAAACATATTAATGGGAATCAGGGGCACTACTTTAAATTTAGTGCTCTAGAGCAGGTGAACAATAATAGTAGAGGGGGTCCTTTGGACACTTTTTTGGACTATTGGGAATTGATGTGGCAGTTAGGATGTAATGCAATGGTCCCTCCAGGGCTGAATGAAACTGTTAGTCTTTCTTGTTACCTTAAATTGAAGGCAGATTTCCATATGTGAATTTACTGTTACATATTTGCCTTTATTTTAGAGTGTATTTTTTAGTAATACCATCAGTATTAGGGTTTATTTACATAATAGTGGGGAAATATTTATATTGAAGGCTAGGATTAGTTGCCTCTGCAGCTAATATGATGTCTTTTTTAACATTAACAATTTTAGATTTATTGTTTTCATTGTATTGAAGTTATATATATATTATATATATTTTTAATTTAAATGTTCAATTAAACAAAGTCATGTGATTTTTTTTGTATAAAAAGGAAATTACTTAGGTGATTATGTTTTCTGAGGAAGTCAAGCTTACAGCAGACAAAAGCGCTGAAAACAATAAAGAGTTGTGCTGCCTGAGTGCTGGTTGCTTTTTCTCTTTTGTTTATTGGTTTGTTCGTGTGCATCATTTTTAAAATCTTGAAATCTGAAAGGCAGCTGTTTGGGTTTTCTGTGGCAGCTAAGAAATAAGCAATTACCTATAAATGAAAAGCCCCTGTTGTACTATGTCCAGTGTATTGCTGGGGCATAGTTGAAAAGAATCTTATTACCTGAGATGAACGCTACCAGTAGACCTACCACTTACTGTAAGGCATAGCTACAATGGTGTCCATTTACATATATATATGTACATATGGTTCCCTATCAGAAGCTTGAAACACTATAAGCCTGAAAATCAAAATCCTGAAAACTATAGACTGAAAGTTCAAAATCCTGAAAGCCCAAAATCCTGAAACTCAAAATCCTGAAAACACAAATAATGCTAATATGTCACTATAAAGACACTAATATCTACCAACTGACCCTGACCCTAACCCTAACCCTAAGGTCCATCACTATCGCACACTCACCTGACCCGCGCCCTAACCCTAACTCACTTAAACCGCCTCTAACCCCAATATTTGTCACTATTGCATACATGCCTAACCTCGCCTAACCCTAACTCACTTAAACCGCCTAACCCTAACATAAAACCAACGACACTTACCTGAACCCAACGCATGACCCAACACCACAGGGCTAACAATAGCAAAGCCACAATGACGTCAGTATGTCCATTTTGTGTTTTCAGGATTTTGAGTTTCAGGATTTTGGGCTTTCAGGATTTTGAACTTTCAGTCTATAGTTTTCAGGATTTTGATTTTCAGGCTTATAGTGTTTCAGGCTTCTGATAGGGAACCGTATATATATATATATATATATATATATATATATATATATATATATATATATATATATTTATTTATATTTTATTTATTTATTTTTTTTACTTGGGGGAAGTATAGCTTAGCATATAGTTTTCCATTTCCTCTTAGAAACTCCACTGACCTAATTTAATTAATTAATTAATTTATTTATTACACTTTTTACTGGGAAAGTCCACTGGGCCTAAAAGGGCCCATATTCAATGGAAGCCTGGGGAGAAAAGCTCCAACAAGAATATAGATAAAGAAAAAAATTAAACATTAATTGGTACAGAAGTAGAAACAGTGTTACACATAGTGTTTACAGTAATATATAAAGAATATATACATAAAAACAGGAAAGGTAATTTCTTACAATGCATACTGACTACCAGCCCTCTTCCCAGTTTTCTAGCACCCTTCAGCCACCCAACATGTATGAACATATGATGTGTTATTACACATTACAAGAGTCCAGCCAAACACTGCTGCATGTCTGATAAGAAGCAGCTCCTTTCTGTATCATTTTTGTTTAACCTCCGATTTGACCCTCACAATAATTTTACAGAGAACACTGGTCAGTCTGACAGCTCTAAAACCCTTCAGCTTATGAATTAGTATTTTTGTTATCTTGTATATTCATGGTGTTATACTGTATGTATCATCCAATTTGCGAATTAGTAATTCTGTCAGCATAGGTCAGGGACATATCCATCTGCTAATATTTTGTTTAATATGACTGACAGAGATTTACTTATGTTTTTCCATGATTTTTTTTAGAAACCACCAGACGTTTGGTCTCCTCAAACTTGAGTTTGGGGAATGGCAGTGGCAGTGGGTACTATCTGAGTCAGATATGGATCTGATTCTACCAAATTTTTTTTATGAACTTACCTGTATATTTGTGCTTCACCGATGTGTATTCTTGAATGCTAGAGTTAATTATATCAAACAACTCATTCATAGTATACTGGACAAATAATTTATTTTGAAGCAAGGTATTTATTGCATCATAATTTCTGCTGGTCAAGTCTAGCAAAGATGATTTATTTCTGTTTGAGTTTATTCTTAGGTTCATGATGATATGATTTGTTTTAATTGTGGAAGGTGTAACAATGGGTGGGAAACTGTGAGATCTTAGCTTTGTCAGTACAGTTTATAAGATAGTACCATCGCAAGTTAGATTCTGCAAAATTTGTTCCAAATTATTGTCATTAAAAATGTATGGTACCATTTGTTTTGATTAAGTTGTATTTGAAATGTTAAGGAGTCAAAACACAAAATGAAGTTTGGTTAAGTTTATGGTAGGCATTTGTCAAGTTTAAGTGGTCTGTGAGAATGTCATGCAGAATATAAAGAACTTTAGATATGACTTCCTGCTAGAATCCTCAGAGTAAGGATTTTGATGATGATTTTTTAATCTAAAACATGGTAAATGTTCTTTAAAATAATTAACAATAAGCAGTAGGTGGAAGTTAAATACTGCATTGCATCAAATTGTTTGATAGCTTGATAAGCTCTAATTTCACTAACTGACCTCTATTTGTTAACGTGAAATTTTCAGGATGTGGTAAAAAAACAACATGCAGTATGTCTTTTTATGCCCATGTCATGCAACATAAATATATTACATTTGATCAAGAAGCACAGACTGAGAACTTATAGTCCATTATCTGGCAATACAGGTGTGATGGAAGCAATATTTTCAGTGTTTGCAGAAGTACTTTTATATCATGCTACATAAAATGTGATTCATGTAATGACAACAATTTTACTACACTAATTAAACTCCAAACCCACCAGACCTAATTGATTCAATCTTAAAGGATCAAGATTCAACTCTGCAAGCCAAAAAATTACACTGAAAAAATGTTGTTGTTGTTTTTTTTTTTGCAGGAGAGTTAGCTTAGCCCATTTATGCAAGTGTTAACAAATATATATTAACTCTAGTGTTGCAGAAACATGAAGAAAAATGAAATACTCTTTGATGCTGAACTGAGTAACCTCACAGAATAAAATACTGCATTGTAAATGACACCATAAGAAACATAAGGAGGGAATGTTAATGTCACAGAACAGGATTAATAATATGCATTTATATATTTACTAATCAGGTCAGTGAACTGTCTCAAAGGGACCTTTTTCTACCACAGCCCAGGACAGTGGGAAAAATCCACACACATTTGAATAAACATAGAAATTAATAGTTTAAAGCAAAATGTATCAACACAAATAATGTTAGCGACTATACACTAAAATGATTATTGTCTAGCTAGCTGAATATGACAGAGGGTTATACTAACGTTGCAAAGAAGCATATGTTCTGTGGAGCAGGTATTTGTATTTACACACAGAGAATAGGACTGTAGGATTGACTTCATTATAATCCAGAAACAAGTTCCAGGTATATTCTTTTAAGACAAAGATACAGTTGAAAGTCTGCACTGCAAAGAATATTTCCTGGTGAGCAATAAATAGAGGAGTTCAGTGCATAGACAAGACTTCATAATGTTCTGTAACAATGTCCCAACATAATTCTATAGCATATACTCACAATGGATGGTTTGTACCTAAAGGCTGCGTCATCATAATAGGAAATTATGGCCATTAGAAAAAGAATCAAAATAGAGAAGACAATGTGTGATATATATCATAAACAGGCATTTCTCTTTCAGTGATGGTTCTCTAGTGTTGCTTGAATTAAACTAATGCACATTATGTTTGCAACCTCAGCAGAAAAAGCAGTTCTAGACAACAGGTCCAAGAAAAACATGTTTTTTTTTTAAGATTAATACATGGGATACAGAGGGTTTACTATCCCATATTCGATTGTCATTTAGACGATCGAATATGTGCGAAAATTATTTTCTCAAACTGAGAGTTCGATCACCACAATGTTGAAGCTGACATGAGCGAACAGCTGCTATTGTCAGCTTCAACATTGCGGTGCAGATCGCACTATAGCGGGGATCGGGAAATGTACTCTTACCCTCACTGTAGTGCGATCTCGGAGTTTGTATATATATATATAGGTAGGGGGAGGTTGCCCCCCTTGCAAATGTTATTGTTAGTTGTGGGCAGATGTGAGCATTTCAGCACATTTGATATTCGACATTGCTGAAATGCTCCTTTCAATATTTTGGTTGCTCTGTGTTTTGATTTCCGACAATATTTGTCGGAAATCATTGTGTTTGTCTAAATGACGTTCAAAATATGATAGTAAACTGATACAGACTGTGCTGATTCTCTTGAAGTTCACTTTCGTGTACCGTTGATGCCAATGTGAACTTAAAATATAAATGTTCCAAGTGCAAGGCCTACTCTTTGCTTGACAGGTCAGCATGTAGCTCTGGGCATAGAGATATAACAGTGCTCATAAGATGGGCAGAAAAAATGTAAATTTAAAGGGTATGTGTTATACAGACAGAGGAGATCAAGGGTAGTCCTTATTCAAGTACAAGGATAAGACCTCCTTTACCAGTGGCAGATCTTGTGTCAGGAAGTTGCAACCTACTAAGTTTTATGGTATGGTTCAGAAAACAGATGACTGATTTTATGAAGGGCTGGTTGGTTAAGTCACACCACAGGTACTAAAAGGAGTAAAGTTTAAAAAAGTACATAAATATTAATCACTAAACAACTATCTAATGGCAGATTGGCCTCAAGAATGCACTGTTGATGTGGGTATGGTCCTATAGCTTCCAACCCATGAAACAGCTTCATGCCTAAGACCTCACTGAGCAGAGTCTTTTCCTAGCTCCCCTGACCCTTTTCTCATCACTCTTTCTGTGTTTCAGTACATTCTAGTGCTCACCCACACACACATACAGAGACACACACACACACACACACACACAGACACACACACACACACACACACACACACACACACACACACACACACACACACACACACACACACACACACACACACACACACCAATTTCTAGGGAAGGCTGGTAATATTCTCCAACACTATAACCTTCTAAGTTGGCCCAAGGTAATAAATTGCCACCATCCCAGATAACCTGTCTGGAGACCTCCTAGTTACTGTTTTACTCTTAATAATAAATCAAATAATTGTAAACATAAATAATAGTGTCTACATTCTGGCCAGTTAGAGGTGGATGTCATACGCTTGCCTCCATTTACCAATAAATGTGCTCTTATCAATTAATAAATAAATAAAACAACAATCAATCACAAGCTTTTTTTTTAAATTTTGACTAAGTAAAAATTTAGTTCACTTGAGAAAGAATGAGTTAAGCAGTACAGTCAATGGTTAAGTATACATAACAATGTATAAGCTTGCACAAAGAAAGCTGAAGATTTTGAGCAATTAAATTTCAAGAAAGAAAAGCACCTAGTTATTGCTAAACCTTTGCCTAGCTATCTCTTAACTAAAATAATTATTGAGCCCTAGGCTCTACTGACTGAAATTTAGAAGACGTCACAGGCAGAGACAAAGGTACAGAAAACTAGCTCATAGGACTATAAAGAACACATCCCATGGCAATACATCTTATTTTATCCTGGCTATTGCAGCTATATAGCATATTTCCCTCCCATACAGGATCAGAAATCAATTAAGCAGATATTCATGTTTACTTGCTAATACGTTTGTTTTTCTGCAGTTGGCTAGCTATCTCCTAGAAATATTCTAATTGCTTTTCAAACCATTTAACCTGCTAGCCTAGGAACAGTCACAGGTTTTGTTATCATGGAGCAGAAAAAAATGTAATTTCTGTTTCACATGTCTGTCATACTATTTCACATCTTATGTATAATTGCTTTATTTTCTGACAGAAGACTGTTGCAAAAGTCAGTTACAAAATCCATATACTTTTTAATACATTGCATAAAAAGGTCACAAGTTCTCACAGCTTTTCATAGGTTCATAGGTGTGTACTAGGCTAATGGCCCTGGAGCCTTTATAAGCCTAGCCCATAGGAATACCCTGGCATCGTGCCACCCAACCTTAGTTCCCAGTGCCTCTGTCGAGTAGAGCCACTGTTGTGATCCCCAGGGTGAATTTTCTATTTCCCATCCCACTCATCAAGATTTCTCTTGAAGAGGGCCAGTGAGGTGCTCTGTTTGACATGTATGGAAAGTCTATTCCATAGCATGGGCAGTCTCTGTGTTATGAACCTGTCTCTCCAGCACGTTCAGTTACCTGATTGTGGTAATGAGGTTGAGGTCTCTGGAGTGTGTAGTGCGGAGGGATTGGGATTTCTTTAGATGTAGCATTCCTAACAGAGCTGGGTCAGACATGGCTTTGTAAGTCAAGTAGAGATCGCCTCTAAGTAGGCGATGTGAGACAGAGAATAGTTGGAGTTTTTTGAGTCTGTCCATATACGACAAGTGTTTAAGGCCCAGGATCCTCTTTGTGAGGTACTTTTGCGGCCTCTCCAGTTGATGCAGGTGTTTAGTGAGGTACATGCCAAATGGGGCATTGTACTCAATGATTGGCCTAATGAGGGAAGAGTAGAGGGAGACAATGACCTGTTTCTTCCTGGATGCAAAACCCTTAGTGATGTGTCATGTAGAAGGGCTTTCTGACCACAGTGGCAATGTGGTGGTCAAAAGAGAGGTTACCGTCAACCTGTGTTCCCAGATCTCTCATAACGCCTTCTGTGTTCAGTGGACTACCATCGATGTGGTAATTCATGGGAACTGAGTTTTTCCCAAAGGGGATGATGACACATTTTTTGGCGTAGAGCTTAAGGCCATGGTTCTGACACCAGTCATTGGTCTCAGTGAGACCTTTCTGTTGGATGTCAGCATCACTTGGGGAGTTAATAATACCTCCCAACTTGCAGTCATCTGTGAACTTTGTCAGCCAGAGTCCGTTCATGTTGACCTTGACTTCAGAGAAGTAGATACCAAACAGGAGAGGACCCAGGACCGAACCCTGTGGAACACCACTTGTGACTGGTCGGCAGTCTGACTTGGAGTCAGCTTCTTTCATGCTGTGAGTTCTATCTGTGAGCCAGTTTGCAATCCACCTGGTGTTATATGGGTTGATGCCTAGCTTAGTGAGTTTTTCTATGATTCCTGAGTAGTGAATGGTATCAAAAGCCTTGGGCAGATCAAGGTAGGCTGTACGAACCACCTTACCTTCATGCACAGCTCTGGTGACTGACTCAAAGAAGTCGACCAAGTTGAGCAGGCATGATCTACCCTTCACAAAACCAAACTGTGTGGGATCCAGCATTTGGAGATTCCCTATATCCTTATGTATTAGGTCCATGATGATGCTTTCCATAGCTTTGCATATCAGACTTGTCAGGCTAATGGGGCGGTAGTTCCCAGGGTCTGTAGTCGCTCCTCCTTTGTGGAAAGTGGTGACTGTAGCAGTGCGCCATTCGGTACTGACAAAGCCTGAGATGAGGCTGTGATTGAACAGGGCACATAAGTGAGGTGCCAGGTCACTCTGTAGTTCATGTAGAACACAGCCAGGGATATTGTCTGGTCCCATAGAAGCTGTATTCTTGGCCTTGAACAGTGCTGTTTTAGCCTGTGCAGCAATGATACTGGGTTCCTGACAGTCTGCTGGTATTGTGATTGGTCCTTTGGGGGGAGAGAGGGGTAAAGTTGGCACTGAATCTGTCGGCCAGTATATTGGCAATATCTGTTGGCTCAGTATAGGAGGTACCATTGTGCAGTAGCTCAGAGCAAATTTGGGTATTGCAGGGGAAATTCTTTGCATAACTATAGAAGGCCTTGTGGTTGTCTTTACTATCTGCTGCAATTCTGTTTTCATAGCTAGCTTTAGAGGATTTGATGAGGGATCTCAACTTTTTGTTGAGGCTGATAAGGGAGTTTTTCTAGTCTTGGGACTTCACCTTATTCCACATCAGTTTTCTCCTTCTGTTGTAGAGTTTGTTTATGGCAGGGTACCACCAGATTGGCTTCCTTCTTTTGGAGGAGAGTGTCTTGGTTCTGTTGGGTATGGTGAGATCCATGCATTTGTGTGTGTGTTTGTACAGTATATTGGTATATGATTCGGCAGTCATGCAACTGTTCTCCATTTGCACGGGTGCCATGAAGTTAGCCACCCCCTTTTTTAGGAGCCCAAAGTTAGGTTTGGAGAAGCTTTTCATGGTTACTTTTGCGGTGGGTTGGGGGTGGGAGGGATGTGGATTTCCAAGGTGATTGGTTTGTGGTCGGATCTAACCAAGGAGGAGCTGACTATTGGTGTAGAGCAATGGTCACCCATATTAGTAATGACCAGGTCAAGGATGTTGCTACTTCTAGTGAGGGTAAGAACGAACTGGTCCATGGCATTGGAATTAATGAAGTCCAGGAAAACATTGGGCAAGTGTATTGGTACATGAGTAGTTTTCCCAGTTAATGGAGGGGTAGTTGAAGTCGCTCAATATGAGAGTGTTAGGTTGGACTCTAGTATTCAACAGGGTGCTTCATGTAACTGTAAAACATGTTGCAGATTCAGTCACATTTTTTCACTTTACCTGCTGCATGTTTTCTAAGGCTTATCTGCATCTCACAGATGTAATACAGTCTGACTCAGAAAAAGAGTAGCAGATTTGTACTCAAACTTCACAGTAAAACCATGGACCTTCAGCAAACTTGGTATTACAAAAAGTATGGAACAGTACACTGTGGTCCAGAGAGTCAACAGTTCAGGCCAAATTAAATCTTGCGGGGTTTTGTTTTTATATTTTGTAACTGAAGGCTAACTGACCTGGTTGATTTATGATGAATGTAAATAAGACAGAACCAGCCTTTGTAGACTTAGGAAACTATCATTTGACAGTCTGAGCCTGAGCAGCAGAGTGGACTGGTTATCAGGCATGTGTAGATTTTTTTCTTTAGTGCCATCAAGCAACTGCTTGCAAAATGCTTTACTGATTAGATTAGGTGGTGATGAAAGTATCAGCACTGTCTATAGATTCCTGAGTAATTGTGCTTCATTCTCAAGTCTTTCATTTGGATTTTTATGCATTTTGCTTCCTAAGCTATGATGTATTTAGTGCCAAAGCTACCTGTCAAAAGAGTGTCCATTTCTAAGAGGAGGAGGAGTTTAAATATTTCTTTCTAGATGATCACACATGCACATACGCACATGCAATGTCACACACACACACACACACACACACACACACACACACACACACACACACACACACACACACACACACACACACACACACACACACACAAAGCTTTATAGGGGAAAGATCTATAATCCCAGGCAATAGTGCTTAATATGACTTCATGTATGGTTTGAAGAGTCACCTTGATTTGGCCTAAAGATTATGTTTGCTTGAAAATATTCAGAGAAAGTGGTAAGAGGGTGATCTGTGAGTGGGATGAGACTTTCAAATGTCTGTTGTGCTGCGAATGACCTACTAGCTATGTAAGCATAGCAGTGTAATGTTACTGCAATGTGTGGAATGGAGTCTTTCTTTTGCCCAAATGTTATATTTGAAGGGGAAATAATCTCTGAGGAGCACTACAGAGCTACTGAAAGAACAAAAAGAGGTGCATGGGCCAAAGAAACCTGGAAAGCACCAAAACATTTAGTTGAACTATAGAAAAGTTACCTTGGAACATGTGCCTAAAATTCTTACCTGCTTACAGAAATAATAAAACAGAGGAAAATAATCTGGTTGCTCTTTACTGAAGCACTATATTAACTGCATAATACGTTTTTGTATTTGTTGACCAATTTTGTCTTGCCTACATTGCATTATAGGATCAAATGAGGAAAGGCAATCCATAGAAATCCAGGATAATGTTTCAGTCTGCAAAACTGTACAGTTGTAAGGACTGTTAACAGCCTTTTCTCATTCAAATGACTAAATAATGTAAAATCCTTATTTCAGGTATTCATCTGAAAATAAAATGAGCCTCAGGCAACACACCTGCCAATCCCTCATTTTTAAAGTTTACCTGCTACATGTTTTGTAAAGGCTGCCTTAGAATCTATGACTGTATAGTTTCAGCCCAGTGAGGCTGGGATGGTTGAAGTTAATTCTGGACTGTGACGAGAGATCAGAGCAGCTTACTTGTAGTGCTTGTAATTGAAGCTGCCTTTTAATTAAATAATTTGCATGTTGCTGCCACCAAGTGGATGCTGTAATTAATACATTACATTCAAGACTTGGTAATTATACTTTTGCACACCAGCTGGACACATCCAAATGCTAGTATATTACTGTTGTTAGTCTAGGTTTTCAGTTACTTGCTAAATCTGTAAAGAGGTATCCACATACTGGCTGTAATGCATATGGTTTGTTTATTCTGCAGTATGTTTCACAAGTAACAGTCATCAGGTAGTGTAGGACAGCTCTTTCTCAAGCAAACAAATTTATATACCAGTTATGAAAATATGGGGAAAACACAGCTGATTATTAATCTGGGCAACCATTACATTATCCTAGATTACTATTAGAAATTCACAGCTTTTGTTGCTATGGAGCAGCATGAACACACTTGTACCTTCAGTGCACTATTTTTGCTAGATAGTATCCCTTGACATTCTTTACCCTTTGGCATAAACGGAAACATTAGGAAGCTTTGTTTGATCAGCTTGAGGTCTTAAGATCTTAAAGTGGAGTTTATCCTGTTCATGTTTCCTTTGTAGGAGCAGGTAGTTGCCAGTTCTGGTACATGTGAACTTCTACCTGGAGTTAACTGCAGCAGTGTCTGCCATCAGATAATATCTGAGAAACCGGTCACCCATTCATCAGTCTTGCCTGCACCCAGATAAGGATAAAGTAATAGATAACTTCATAATTAGCTGCCTGGTTCACAACCAATTACAGAGAAAAAAGAAATGTGATCTGATAGACCAACAGTATCTGGGCATTTCCCTAACAACGAAGTAAAACTTTCTTACTGCTATACAAACACTTCATTATCTAAATATCCTTTACTGAATATTTGTAATGAATTACTCAACAAATCTACAAAGTTTTACATATGTACGGACCTAAATACATGCATGCAGCCATCAACCAGCAATTTATCTAGCCCAACTGACCTGTATCAAAAACAAAATAAATTCTAAAAGGGGACAGGAATTTAAAAAAAAAAGTTTAAATATGCTAAGAAGATTGTGGTTCATAATACGTATCTCATTCATTCGAGAATAACTGCACCACAGTTTTGTCATTACTCCATCAGATGGGGTGTCCTCCATTACCCCGTGTCTTCTTACCCACCTTAGCAGCAAAAATTAAACAGATACAACTAAAACATGTAGCAAAAAACAAACCGATACAACTAAAACCCACCTTGTCAGGATCCTGCTTGATGGCTTCACTACCAGAATCCAGTCAAATGTTTTATTCCAGGAAGTTGGGAGACAGTCATCCTCCATGTGTGAATCCCCTATACTCCAGTCTTTCTTGCCAGGGTATCACTGTCATTCCATCTATTGTCCCCAGCAGTTTGAGTCAGATTGTATGGAGTGGGCCATCTGTGAAGCCAGAGGATCTAACTGCGCTTCCCTCCCCCAAGATGCTTACACACTCAGAAATGCTGCTTGATCAGGGAGAGGAAGCTTGTGTGATCCTCACACACATACCTGCTGTTTCCCTGGTTCAGCATAGAGATCCCTAGCCAGGCAAAGGGTAAGCCAACAGGACGTCTGCACCCAGCTACTGTTATGTGCCACCATTTCCATAGGCCTGGTAGCCTCCTCTTCCTGAAGATGGCTTAGCTAGCATCAGCCACTCAGGCGTATCCTTCACTGCCCAGTCTGTGAGATGCACATGTGAAAAATCAGGCTGTGGTTACTTTGGCCATACTCAGGAGTCCTCCCCCCATCCCTTGTTTCCTTTGTTGAAAAGTCCATTGTTATTTTTATGCCTGGACTTCCCCTATGATAAAACAATTGTTATTACTTTACATGCCATTTGCTTTCAGCATCTTACCCAGGCTATGCCTGCAAATGGTCTGTTGTGATCAGTGTACTACCCTGGTTAACAAACTATGCATCTGCAATCTGCCACGTGCTACTGTCTTCCCTATCATCATAAGCAAATGGGATACATGTATTTGTTTATCTGAATGTCTGCCTGTGTATCTGTCTAGATAGATAAACATGCTCTGACTGTCTTTGTATCTGTCGTCTTTCATATGTGCCTCTTCTCATGACTTTTGGTGTAAACCTTTCACCATATTTGTTTCTGTTTCTGGAATTCCTTGTAACACAGGAGAGTGACTGACTATGTTTCATCCATATAGTAACATCTGTAGAAAATTAGAATTGATGACATCACAAGTATAGATATTCTTTGCTTTTTTTTTTTTTTTTTTTTTTTTTTTTTTTTGAAGGTATGCCCTCTGCCATCAACTGTGAAGTGTTAAATCTACAAAATCCACATTCCAAGACCATAATATGTGAATGTTGGCATCCTGATAATGATGACCTTGATTTCTTTGCATGAGTGATTGTTTGTTCATTCATGCAAGAGCATAAGAAGCGGACTCCCCATTACATTGGTTTAACTGTTTGATTCGTGGTGTGTAAAGTGGTGTTAGCAGTCAGTTTTCATACCGTCCTCAATCTACCTGATTATAATCTTACCTTAACTTAGACATACTGGTTTCTTACCTTTCAATTACAGAAAATAATCTCTGCTGATGTACTGTTTGCTGGGATAACTGCAACATCTCTGTCAAATGATCAGTGTTCCATGTGGTTCTTATTAGGGCTGTATGAAGCATTTGAACGTATATTCTTGGACATTAGCATTAGAATCTGAACAAGTTTCCAAAATTCTGGCAGGGTTTAGCAGTCACCTTAGTAAGGTTCAGAGGGGAAAGTGTACCCTTTTTTATGACCTAGACAGGGCTAATCAGTAGTTCAGCTGTTGTCAGTCATTCTGCAATTATATTATGCAGTGTAACTGCTGGTCCTTGCTGCAGTGTCTGTCACCTTAGTACTGCGTCCCTCCCAGTGCTACTGCACTGAGACACTTCTGTTTGTTTAGATATGAGCAAGCATTTCTCAGTGAAGCTAAGAGTAGGGGAATATGAAGACACTGTGAAAGCTTGGCAATTAATGAGATGGGAAAGGGAGAAATGTCTTTCCTGAAGCCATTGGGTGTCCAGTGGAATCTGCCTTTGTCCAGTCAGGAATCTCTTTTGAACTTTTCAGCATTAAAGAAAAGGAAGAAGTCTTTGACTTCTTTGCAGGCATTGTGCTTATAACTTAAGTCTGATTGAAATCAATGTTGGCACAGGTCCGGTGACATCCGGAGTATGTAGAGACCTTAAATTTGTTCTGCTGTCCAGAAAGGGATGAGATGTCACTAGATGATGGGAGCTGCATTTCTGCCTTTGAAATGCCTTCTATCTCTTCACTTTTAGCTATCCAGATATTCTTTCCCAAGAGTCCTCCCAAGACCCCATGAAGGTCTCAAATATGTCTTCCTTGCTAATAACTTATACTGTCAGAAGCAGCTTGTTTCCCTATTAGTCACAGTGGTTACCTGCCTCAGACTGACATGGCTGCCTGAAAGTTTTGCACTTTCCTTGTATAATGCACTCTCTGGTATAATATTTTATGTGTGTCTGGCTGTGTAATACCTTCAAGGCACTTAGGTAGGAATTGTCAGACATCATATTAGAAACTGAAGATACAAATATTTGCCTCTCAGGGTACAGAATAAACAGATCCTTTCACATATGCATAGACTGCACTATCTCAGACAAATGGTTTGCATTGCAGGGAATGCTAAGGTTCAGTCTTGGGGTCACTTCTTTCAGACTATTTATTGATGGTATCTCACTTGACCTACACTCATTAAAACTATCTCTTTCTTACTGATGGCATTCTTTTACTCAACTGTTACAAATTATTCACTAACAAACCACAACAACTGCAAGCTAACTTCAGTTAAGTTCTTAATAAACTCAAAACAAATATGTTTCAATCAGTGACTAGACCCAGTTCCAAATCTATGATCCCATATATAATCTCAGCCAAAATGTAGCCCAACAGAAATACTTAGGCCTTACACTGGTTCCTTTATTGTTTCTATTTTTTATCCTTTTGTTGACCTGGATAGTCCAACTAGGCTAGGAGCCTATTTTCAGAAGAGACCTTAAGTGGTATTAATAATAGTAGGGGAGATTTGGCCCAGACATTGGGGAACTTCCCATACTCATTAGGAGAGTGCTTGTTCTGTTTCTAGCCCAGTGGTGGCTGGGAGAACAACACTGATGGAGATGCAAGATGGCAGATAGCAAAAAGGCGAATGCCGATGCAGTGTTTGAAGCTCTTCAAATTTCTGAGGAGCTGTTTAAACAGAATTTGTTGGTTTCATTGGAAGTAAAAGTTCAAAATAATGATGGATGTGTTTTTTCAACCCTCCATTTGGGAGGGTTGCAAGATGATAATTTGGGTGAATTGTTGTTGTGGAGTGAGCCACATAGTGGAAA
This sequence comes from Protopterus annectens, assembly GCF_019279795.1. NCBI lineage: Eukaryota > Metazoa > Chordata > Ceratodontiformes > Protopteridae > Protopterus > Protopterus annectens. The sequence continues at coordinate 1,000,345,986 of NC_056732.1, read as the reverse complement.
AGTTGTTTCATGGGATGATTACAGACAAAATTCAATCTGAGGAATCAGAAGATATTTTGAAAGAAGATTGTCAGACAAAGAAATCACATGCAGAGACTGTTAAAGAAACTGCAGGTAAAGTGATGGGAGATGAGCAGAGGAAAGGAAATATCAACAGACAAAGGACATCTGTAATAAGAATTCAGAGCAAAGAAGAAAAAGAAATGGACAGATATGACATTTGGGATAATCCCAAAGGTTCTGTTCTGGAATGTTTTGGGAGGACTCTGAAAAGAAAAAGAAATGTAATCCATGGAATTTGTATGTGGTTAAAGCATTTCACAGAGAAATAAAAAGTACATGTTCAATTTCAGACTGAAGTTAAAAAAGAGCATTTAAAAAGACATTTAAATTAACTTTGTAAGGAACTTATGGATATTAGCAAAGTCTGTGATGACAGAGGATTATATACTGGGGAATGGGGCTGTTATATTGTACTGAAAATGGAGAAATAAAAAATTGTTCATATCCCCAGTATGAAATGTAGAGGGTAACAAAGGTGTTGTAAAATATTGGGGTCAACCAAAAACATTTTTTTTCCTGTGGAAAAGATGATCATTTGATAAGTAACTGTAATAAGAGGAAATGTTATATTTTTGGGGAAACGGGTGACGGTGCAAAAAAGTATGAATTGAAATGTTATAAATGTAACAAAATTGGGCATTCATGGATAGATTGTAATCTACAGAAGAAGGATGAAGAAGAAGGAGAAGAAAACAAAATTGAGAACAGTATATGAAGAGAAGAAACAGTCTCAATGAAATATAACTGAATGTCAACAAAAAAGGAAGAACGACCAATAATCTCACAGTCACGGACTCACCAATAAGTATATGACCACCTCTGCTTTGGTGGAAGATTCATGGGAGTTCCTCAGCACCTACCCAACAGAAGCATGGAAGGAAGGATTGATTTTTGTCACTACTGACGTTATCGACCTTTTTTCATGCATTCTGAAACAAGCAATTAGATGCCTTTTGCAACAGCATTACCAAGTATACCAATTTCAGCTGGGATGAGACATGACTTATTATGGAATTAGTGTCTATAGTGCTTGACAATAATTTCATCTATTTTGAGGGTGAGTACTCCAGGCAGACCAGGGGGTTAGCTATGGTAGCAGCTTGTGCTCCCATATTTGCTAACCTGGTCATGCTAGACTGGGAGGAGTCCATCTTATTTCCTAGTATGTTTTTCAAGAGTATCAAGTATTATTCTAGATTTTTAGATGACGTTTACATATTATGGGATGACAGTAAGGAAAAATTAGATGCATTTTTACAATTTCTTAACCTTGGTAGTGAATACCTCAAATTCACAAATTTCCACAATACTGAAGGAATAGCTTATCTGGACACTTATATATATATATATATATATATATATAATAAGGAAGGTAGCTTTAAGTCCAGAATATACAGAAAAAAATACTTTTTCTAATGATTATTTGGAATATAGTAGTTGTCATCCAGTAAATATGAAACACAATATATTTAAAGGGCAATGTATACGTGCTGCCCGCATGACCTCAGATGTTAACAAGACGGTAGAAGAAATTAAATTTATAACATAATTATTTCAAGAGAGAGGGTATCCATTGAAAATGATGCAAAATATAGGACAATATGGTATTCAAGAATGGGGTAAAAAGGTCAAACCTTTATTAGGATCTGGATTCGAGAATAACCAAACTCAAAACGTTAGGACTAACCATGATAATGAGACAACTCTCCACCAGAGGTCCTTTATTTTACAGTATAGTCCAGTAGCAGAGAATGTAGTAAATATATTAAATACATTTTGGTATTTGATTTCAGGAGATTTCACTTTTTTGGAAATAACGGGTAAAAAAACAAGATTTGTTTATAAAATGGGAAGAAATATAAAAAGCTTGTTGGAACAACAATCAGTAGGAGTGAAGGGTTTAAAGAATGCAAATAAAACACATACTACCAAATGTGGAACATGCAACCAATGCATGTACATATTAGAAAAGGAACAGATGATTATTCAGAATGGACTCAAGACATTAGTTAAATTCAAACATGGAAAGTGTAGTACAAAAATGCTTATATACCTGGCTAAGTGTAGTAAATGTGCAAGCTATTATATAGGTAAGACAGAGAGGTGTTTTAGAAAGTGAATATATGATCATTTGTATAACATTAGGAGGAAGGACCCCACCAATGCTCTATATAGACATATTGAAAAGATGGGGAATATTTACAATTTCAAATTTGCCATCTTAGAAACAATTAAAATAGACCCCAGAGGGGGTGACCATAAAACCTTGTTGAGTTTCAAGAAGGTTTGGTGGCAAATATATTTAGATGCAACTACTTCACCAGGCCTCAATGATAATATTTCACGTAAACCCATATTAGAGATGAAATATTTTTTTAATAATTTTTTAGTGATGAAATAACATCCCAAGGATAAAACTATGTTTATAATACATGCGATGAATTATGTACAGTTTGGTTACACAATTTAGTTGTCAATTGAAATCACATATTTTAACTAATTGTATTTTATTTATATTTATCAAATAGTTATTTATTAAATAATAATAATTATTTTATACTATATACATCGGTATAGTTATTGTATTAATTTTAAACGTAGCATTTCATTTTAGTAGTACAAGTAATAAATTCAGCACTTACGGTGCAGTAATTACATATTAAGTTCATTAAATGGGCTTTGGATATATACAATTTAATATTTTATTATATAAATATTTTATTATATAAAAAATATTTTGGCGGTTATTTATTAGATTGTCATATATATATATATATATATATATATATATATATATATATATATATATATATATATATATTTAATGTATAATTGTCAGCTTTAATAGTTTAGGAAACCTTTCTTACATATATTTTTGAAGTGCTTTCAATGGATACAATATATACGGGCGAGTTTGAAAATACTAAGTATCATGTAGGTATTGCTTTAAATGCTATGAATGCTTTAAATGGATATACGTTTGCTAGTTATGTATCCGTTGATTATTGGCGCCAAATTTCAAATATAAGATGAGATACATTCAGTAAAAAATGTTCTGAAGAAGCCCATTGTGTTTGTGGGTGAAAGCGCTTAACTGTTTGTGTGTTTTCATCATTTGTGATCTTTATTCATGTTTGTAGAATAAACCTTTTGTCTGAAGCAGAGGTGGTCATACACTTATTGGTGAGTCAGTGACTGTGAGACTATCAATGAAATATAAAGAGAGAGGAGGGAAATAAGATTGGGGTAAAAATAATGATGAGGATAAAAAAATGAAACAGAAGATAATATAGAATAAGGTTCTGAATTAAGTGGTGAGGAACATATAAAGTGAAATACATTGAAAGGTAAAAAAATTCTACTTGCAAAAGAGTAAGATACAGGACCTGAAAGGCCAAGTGGTACAGTGGTTAAGGTCCATGCCCTTCAACCGCAAGGTTTGATTCTCACTACTGAAAAGAGACTGAAGATTTATCCTGCTATAAAACCCGCATTTGCAAAGTTTTTGTGCTAGTATACAGCTCAGCAAGCTCCTGCCTGGTGCCCTGCAGAGTTCTACAGCAGCAGAGAGACAAAAGAGAGACTTTGGAGAGATATCATTTTTCTGCATTTTCATGCTGCCTTTAGCTAATTCTGTGTAAAACACTGATTTTCTAGAATTTCTGTGACTTAAAAAGCTTGTTTCTGCTACATATTCTACTTATTTTACTGCCTGCACTTTAACAAAGTCATTTTTGTGTTTAAATTACCTGTTTTACTGTTGTAGGTTACACATCAATTGTGATAGCCATTTCTGTGCATTTAAAGTGTTTTTTGATTGTATCTGCTTTATTTTCGGAAAAAACAAAAAAACAAAAAAAATACTTGTTTTCCCACCTTTCTAAGCTAGCATAGTCCAGTTTTCAGGTTAGTGCTGAATTCAGGGCTGTGTTACAAGTTTCTGCGTTTGCCCATACCTTACTTGGATAGAAGGAAGTTTCTCAGTTCACTATGAGAGAAGGAGCTATGAGCAGCCTATCTGTCCCTGGAGGAGAGGTTTCAGCCCAGAAATTAGTAGTTTATTGGCCATTTTGGGCTAATTTCTATCTCTTTCATTTCCCTGCTATAAAACCCGCATTTGCAAGGTTTTTGTGCTAGAATACAGCTCAGCAAGCTCCTGCCTGGTGCTCTGCAGAGTTCTACAGCAGCAGAGAGACAAAAGAGAGACTTTGGAGTATCATTTTTTTGCATTTTCTTGCTGCCTTTAGCTAATTCTGCCTAAAACGCCAATTTTCTAGAGTTTCTGTGATTTAAAAAGCTTGTTTCAGCTACGTATTGCACTTATTTTACTGTCTGCACTTTAACAAAGTCATTTTTGTGTTTAAATTACCTGTTTAACTGTTATAGGCTACACACTCAAGTGTGATAGCCATTTCTGTGCATTTAAAGTGTTTTTTTTATTGTATCTGCTTTATTTTCTAAAAAAAAACAAAACAACAAAAAAATAAACTGGAGGCTAAGCTCTCTCAACCCAAGACTGGACCAGGCAGTCAAGAGGAGAAGAGAATTATTTGCATCACACCACCAATCTCACATAGACCTATGAAACCAGCACGGGCAAAAAAGACACATAAATACACAAAAACAAACTCGGAGGCTCTAAATAAAAATCTGCGAAAGCAACAGAGACCTCCAAAGCAGATAGCCAAGCAACCTCCAACCCCCAACACAAACCATGAAACACATACTTCACAGAACCAGTGTGCCACACAATCACAGCCCTTAAGGCAAAATAACATACCCAACACACTAGTAATAGGTGACTCTATAGTCATGCACACTGACGTCCCACTCACTAGGCTGTACAAGGATAAGGTTACTGTTAGCTGCCTATCGGGTGCCAGAATCTGCCACATAACACAAGCACTCAGGTCACTCCAGAGCAAGTACAAATATGACTCTGTCATTGTCCATGTTGGTGTGAATGACCTGAGCCGTACCATCCTGGACTACATGAAAAGAGACATGGAGGAGCTCTCTGATCACGTAGCCCAGGCAAGTATGACCTTGACCTGAGTAGCATCCTGCCCTCACTAAGAATGATACCGCAGTACAGAGAAAAAATGAACAATTTCAACAATTGGCTAAGCTTCTGGTGTCATTCAAAGGGGATCCAGTGTCTGTCAGCCTGGGATGACATGCTCGACTAGCCATGCTGCTTCGCTAGAGATGGCTTGCACCTGTCACCCTTAGGCTTTAAAATACTGGCCAAGGCTCTTACCACCCCCATAGTGCCTTTTTTAGGCAAGGACCAAAAGACAAACCCACCGCTGTAAATAGCACAAGTAATAAAAAACTGAGGGTAATACTACTCAATGCCAGAAGTCTATACCTCAAAATGCACGCACTCGAGGTACTCCTGAGTATGGAGAAAATCGATATATGTGCGGTAACCAAAATTTGGTTTAAGGCTCCAGAGAGCACCCCAGCACTACCAGGTTACAACTAATACCATACATTTCAGCCACAAAACCATGACCGAAATACAAAAGGCGGAGGAGTATCCATATTCATCAAGGATACCCACACCTCCAGGTTAGTGGCAGAGCACGATGCTTCAGATATTATCCACGTTCAACTAACAATGGGCAAAACTGCTATTCAAATTATAGCTTGGTACAGATCACCCACCACGTCCCAGGACCCCCACTCCGCATTCCTGGAAACACTGAGAAACATAAAGGTCCTACCAAACACCCTGATATTGGGTGATTTCATAGGTTCATAGGTTCATAGGTTCATACTAGGCTATCTGCCCGAGGGCATTTACAAGCCTAGCCCATCGTTTTGTGGCTTACGCCACCCCTTTAGTATGGGGAACTATACCCCTTATTTTGCTGTGCCTCTGTCGAGCAGTGACACTGAGGTAATCCCTGGGGTATATCTGCGATCTCCCATCCATTGGTCAAGATTTCTCTTGAACAAGGCCAGCGAGGTGCTCTGCCTCACATGTACCGGGATTTTGTTCCACAGCATAGGGAGTCTTTGGGTGATGAATCTATCCCTCCAGCACGTCCTATTAATAGCCGTGTCGAGGTTTAAGTCTCCGCCCTTGTGGCTCTGATGGATCTAGATTTTTGAGGTGAAGCATATTCATCAAATCTGGGTTTGACATGGCCTTGTATGTTAGGCAAAGGTCACCTCTGAGCAAGCGGTGCGACTGAATAGAGCTGGAGTTCTTTCAGTCGGGCAGCATAGGACAGATTTTTGAGACCCTTTATCCTTTTGGTGAGGAACTTTTGTGGCCTCTCCAGCTGCTGCAAGTGTCGGGTCAGATACATTCCGAATGGGGCATTGTACTCAATCATTGGTCTGATGAGTGATGAGTAAAGGGAGACTATGACCTCCCTTGATCTAGATGAGAATCCCTTCATGATAAGGTGGGCAATGTAGAAGGTCTTCCTAACTACTTTAGCTACATGGGTGTCGAATGACAGACTACTATCAACCTGGGTCCCCAGGTCCCTGATAACTTCTTCTGTGCACAGTGGATTGCCACCTATTTGGTAGCTAGGGGTAACCTTGTTTTTCTAAATATTAATTGGGAGAACTACTCAAGTACAAACTCCCTTGCCCAACATTTCCTAGAATTTATAAATTCAAACGCCCTGGATCAACTGGTCAACACCCCCACCAGAGGTGACAACATGTTGGACGTGGTCATCACCAACATGGGCGACTGGTGTTCCACATCAGAGGTCAACCCCTCGCTGGTTAGATCTGACCATAAACTAATCACTCTGGATATCCACATTCCGCCACCACCCCTAGACAAAGAAACCACGGTGAAAAACTTTTCAAAAGCAAACTTCATGTTACTTAAGACCGAGGTGGGAAGATTCAAAGCCCCCATGCTAGAGGATAACGCTGTCCAAGCAGAAAAATCCTTTACTAATGCACTCTATGGGCAACTACATAAATGCATGGAACATGCTATCCCAAACAAAACCAAGACTCACTCCTCTAAGAAAAGGAAACCAGTCTGGTGGACCCCTGCCATAAACAAGCTATACAATAGAAGGAGGAAACTAGTACAGAAAAGAGTAAAATCCGAAGAAGGGAAGACATCCCTGATCAGTATCAGCAAGAAACTACGTTCCCTCATAAAATCATCCAAGGCTAGCTTTGAAAGAAAAATTGCCATGGAGTCCAAAGATAACCACAAGGCATTATTTAGCTATGTCAAGAATCTAAGTGGCAATTCTCAGATCTTCTCGGAGTTAGTGCAGAATGGCACAAAATACACTGAACTGACCGATATAGCCAACATCCTGGCAGACAGGTTCAGTGCAAACTTCACCCCCTTCTCACCCCCAAAAGGGCCCATAACTATACTAGAAGAATGTAGTGCCCCTGAAATCACAGACAGTCAGGTTAAAACAGCCCTTTCCAAAGCCAAAAACACAGCATCAATGAGACCGGATGGTGTCCCAGGCTGCATCCTACACAAGCTCAAAGATGAACTAACCCCTCACCTAAATACACTGTTTAAACTCAGCACTCTCCACAGACTATGTGCCCACAGAGTGGCGCACAGCAACGGTTATTCCGCTCCACAAAGGTGGAGCCACAACGGACCCCGGGAACTATTGCCCTATAAGCCTGACTAGCTTGGTCTGCAAAGCTATGGAGCTCATCATCATGGATCTCATTAACAGAGACATTGGAAACCTTCAAACACTGAACCCTACCCAGTTCGGCTTTATTAAGGGCAGATTATGCCTCCTAAACCTGGTGGACTTCTTTGAGACAGTTACCAAGGCTATAGATGAGGGAAAGGTGGTCCACATAGCCTACCTAGACCTCACAAAGGCCTTCAACATCATTCCCCACTCAGGTATTATAGACAAGCTCACCAGCCTGAACATAAACCCCTACATCACAAGATGGGTTGCCAAATGGCTCATGGACAGAACCCACATGGTAAGAGTTGTGGGAGCTAGGTCTGACTCTAAACCGGTTACAAGTGGCATTCCCCAGGGCTCAGTCCTAGGACCCAGATGACTGCAAACTAGGGGCTATAACTGATTCTCTGGCTGACACAGACATCCTCCAAAAGGGTCTCACTGATACAGATACCAGGTGTCAAAACCATGGCCTCAAGCTAAATGCCAAAAAGTGCATAGTCATCCTCTTTGGAAAAAACAAAGTACCCACAAACTACCACATACATGGTAGCCCCCTAAATACAGAAGACATAATAAGGGATCTGGGGACCCAAGTAGATAGTAAGCTCTCATTTGATAATCACTTTGCCAGAGTGGTTAGAAAATCCTTCTATGTGGTCCACCTAATCACAAAAGGGTTTGAATCCAGATCGAAAGAGGTCATTGGGCCCTCTACGCATCACTCATCAGACCCATCGTAGAGTACAATGCCCCATTTGGGATGTACCTTACAAGACACCTGCAACAACTGGAAAGACCACAGATGTACCTCACCAAGAGGATCACTGGCATCAAGCAGATGCCCTATGCACCACCAGAAAAACAAAAAGACAAGCTCAAAAAGCTTGCCACCGCTCACACGACCAAATCAGTGATATCCTCGGACTCAATAATCCAAATCGAGTAAGCATACAAATCACGCTGAACATCAATAAACGAAATTGAAATATTTTAATTCGCTCTGCACCAACTTCCTCAGAATTTAAAAACTCGCACCATTGCAATAATTCCCTTAAAATAAAATTACTCAAAAACATGTGATCAACACGACCCCCTTCATTCCACTAAATTTAAAGGCGCCAAGAACAAAAAACATCACTTTAACAATCAACAATAACTGCATTCAATCTGAAATAAAATAAAGAATCTTGAATAATGATAATGAATAAATAAATAATAATATATATATATATATATATATATATATATATATATATATATATATGTGTGTGTTAACAATGCAATTAACTCACATGTAAGACCACATTATCTGCCCTATCTATAAATTAATATGGCAGCTAAAATTGGAGGCTTATCATTTCCCTGGCCTCAACAGTATGTTATCTATTAGCTGTTTTCTAAAATTGAGAAGCTTGGAGAGATAAGGCTTATCAGTCGAGGATTGGATATCATCTTCTATGGTAGTTCTAGTTCCTCTTTGTTCCTGCTTATTTTCTTCTAGTATTGGCAGTTAATATACTAATTCTTTCTGGTACTCTTATTGCCTTGTTGAATTTTCATATTAATTTATAGATAGGGCAGATAATGTGGTCTTACATGTGAGTTAATTGTATTGTTAACACACACACATATATATATATATATATATATATATATATATATATATATATATATATATATATATATATATATATATATATATATATATATATATATATTTTTTTTTTTTTTAATTATTATTTATTCATTATTCATTATCATTATTCAACATTTTATTTCAGATTGAATGCAGTTATTGTTGATTGTTAAAGTGATGTTTTTTGTTCTTGGCGCCTTTAACTTTAGTGGAATGAAGGGGGGGCGTGTTGATCACATATTTTTGAGTGATTTTATTTTAAAGGCATTATTGCAATGGCGCGAGTTTTTAAATTCTGAGGAAGTTGGTCACAGCGCCGACGAAAAGCTACACTGAGTTGTTTGGCTTAATTAAAATATTTAAATTTCGTTTATTGGCGTTCAGCGTGATTTGTATGCTTAGTCGATTTGGATTATTGAGTCCGAGGATATCACTGGTTTGGTTGTGTGAGCAGTGGCAAGCTTTTTGAGATGCCCTATGCAGCTCGACTGAAGAAACTCCAGCTATACTCGGTTGCATACTGCCTACTCAGAGGTGATCTCTGCCTGACATACAAGGCCATGTGCAACCCAGAATTGATGGACATGCTCCACCTAAAGAAAACCATATCCCCTTGAGCCACACTCTCCAGGGATCTAAACCTCACCACAACAATAAACAGGACATGCTGGAGGGATAAATTCCTGTCCCAGAGACTTCACATGCTCTGAACAACATTCCAATTGACATTAGGCAGCGCTCCTCGCTAACCCTCTTCAAGAGAAACCTTGATGAGTGGATGGGAAACAGAAAGTTTACCCCCCAGGGATCACTTCAATGACTCTGCTGGACAGAGGCACAGGGAACTAATCTAAGAGGGTGGCGAAAGCCAACACATTCCGGCTAGGCTTATATATGCCTTCGGGCAGATAGCCTAGTACCTACCTATGAACCTAAAAGAAAGTTTAAAGGGATAAGTGTAAAAGAGAAAAAGAAAGGAAATGGATAATGCAAATTAGATAACTACTTCAGATATACACAATTTCTGGTAAGCTACAACATAGACATAATGTAAATGTATAATATATATATTATTGTAAGAGCAATATTCAAAAACTGTCCCTCATTTTGGGCCCTTCACCCAGCATTATTTTTGGCTTTGTCTAGATTTCTTGATCTAAGAAGTTGAGAGGCATGGCCATTATTGAGCTACAACAGCAGATGTTTGTAAAAAAAAAAAAAAAAATATATATATATATATATATATATATATATATATATATATATATATTTATTTTTTATCAGTTAACAGGATGAACCAAGACATTGCATTTTTATCCGTGGCTAATTTTGGAGTGGCTAGCACAATGCCAAATTCAGTGTCTATGCTCATTATGCTGCAATGCATTTCCTCACTACAATTCATTCTTGATAATTGAAATTTATTATCAATTATTTACCCGGTGATTGCAGCTTTTGATTCATGTTTGCTTCTGTCTAAAATGTTTATATCATGTGACTGGAGTGCAGAGAGAAGCACCTGACAGTTGTCAGCTGATACTGGCAGTGCAAACATCTAATTGAAGCAGAATTGTGAAGTGCAGTTTGTTTGTTTCTTCATTGAAATTGATGTTAGATGCACACTATGGATTGTGTTACTTGCTTCCAATGTGGGGGTGCATTTGCAGAGTGTTGTCATCCCTAACTGGAGTCTGGACTCAGAAACAGACATGGCTGCTGCCTTACAGGTATTTAACTGGATTATGTATTTCAGAGTGCTTGTTAGATTCAGAAAAACACAGGATTCTGATATTGTCAGGCTAACACCACTGTCTGCAAATTTAGGGTAGTGGGTGTGTTGCCACAGGTAGTTCTGAAGACAGCGTTTACTGTACTGATTCCCTGGTTTCATTAAATTTGTTGTGATAATCATGGTTTGCATAAAAACTGACCTGCAGAACTTTTCAGATTGTAAGCAAAACATTACAGGATTATTAAGTATAGTAAGACTGTATCCCTGTGTAGTTTTTTTTTAATTTCCCTCTCACCTCACGTGCAGGCTGTGTCCCTACAACCTCTGAGTGTAAATATACTGCCTATGAAGTCACCCAGAAATTTGGTAAGGAGGGTAGGTACAGTAAACATAACTGTTGCAATAATGGAGAACAATTATTAAAGAGAATACTTTATATAGTGAGAGAAATGAAAGATAATTGAGGAGAGTTAAAAAGATATCAGGATCAGATTATGAATATCATAATAAATTATGTAATGAAAATCTTTCAAGACAGAAAGAAAGTACAAAAAAGAATGCCATGTTGAAAATTGACAGAACAAGAAAATAAAGAATTAGAAAATGAGATTTGCTTATATGAATTTGATAATACACTTAGACAATTTAATTTACAGTTTCAGAATTAGATGACATAGGAAACCAATTTTATAAGAATTTTTCAGGTTGGCAAAGAAAAATGTTTCTTAAAAGTTATGAATGAGTGGCTAAATTAAGGTTTTATGTAGAAAGATTTATGCAGTGGTATACTTACATTTGTATGGAAAATGGAAGATAAAAACAAAATTTAAAAAGAATGGAAAGTAAAATGAAAAGTATTATGGAAGATATATAAAGTTTAAAGGGAAAAGGAAGTCAGGAATTATCATTGGTAGTAAGGAAAATAGTGGATGATATTATAAACAGGACTAACAAGGCCAAGTTCATTATAGGAATTGTAAAAAAAACTTTTGATAGAGTACAATATGAACTTTTGTGGACAATTATGTAAGAGTGTAACATTAGTAAAACAATTAAGGATGTATATTTTTCTGCATATAATAAAATTAAAGTATGAATTTTAGTGGTTGGATGGCTAAGCAAAGAAATAGATATAAAGAATCGCATATGCCAGGGCTGTCCTATGAGTAGTATATCACTTGCATTAGGTATGAATGTGTTAGTCAGAGATGTAAATTTGCATGAAACCTGCTACTTTTATTACTAGTGAAGGGAGACAAATTCTAGATATGTTTACTAGTGCAGATGATATATTAATTACAAGAAACAACGTCTGAATGAAAGAAATTATATGGATACAGCAATGTTTAAATATAATAGGCATGACTTAAATGGAAAGAGTAAAGGACTGGGTGATATAGTAAAGATAGGAGGAGTATCTTCCTCAGTGCAATAATTCTCTAGGTTAGGAATAAGATTTTGGGGATAAAAATGTAAGTGATGAACAATAGAAAAGGATAAAATAAAAAGGCTTTGGTAATTGTTGGAAAACTTACCATGTATCATTTAATAATATGCTTGTTTGATAAATTCAGTTATACTGGGAATGACTGCTAGTGTCTATATGTTGCCAATGATCTATGAAAAAGTACTATAATTTTTTTCTTTTTTTATGGGGTTCAAGAATGAATCCAGTGAAGAGTGGAGTCTTATACATAGAAAAGAAAGGTTTAGTTTTGGGACTAATATATCAATTGTTTATACGGCTTATTTGAATTTATATAAAGTTTTGTTTTGGATGAATGATAAAAATTAAAAGTTAGTAGTAAATTTACTAAATTACAAATAAAAGTGGCAATAGGATAGTTTAAGGAAATTCAAAAGAGGAAAATATGTTTAAATGAAGTAATGACATTATCAAGAAAAAAATTCTTTATGGGAATAAAAAATTGATGAAATAGAAAAAGAGGGAAAAGTGTGGTATAAAATAGTGTGATACAATATTATTATGTTAACCCCTGGGCTGAGCTAGAGAATGAAAAAGTGAAAGCTATAAAAGTAGGAAAATCATGGTGTAATAAGCAAGTAGAATGTAAAGATTTTTATGTAAATTAGTGATTAATAAATTACCAGTAAAGTGAATTATACCATAAAAAATAAGTGAAAGCATTTGTATATATTGCGGTAAAAAAGAAGCTACAGAACATGTTTTGTTACAATGTATAAGGGTCGCAAAATTGTGGGGAAAATTATGTAAAGAAAATTTCTTTGGAAAATATAAAGGACATAAATTAAATAAATATTAGTATTATTATGTATGGATACGATTAGCATTGTCGCCTCACAGCAAGAGGGTCTACGGTTCGATTCTCGTCTGGAGCGCCTTCTGTGTGGAGTCTGCATGTCCTCCCGTGGTCGAGTGACATTTAAAGACATGCAGGTAGGTGGGTGCGCGAATGGGTGTTACTTCTTTGAAGGTTGGGCGTCAGGCTGGCACCTCGACACTGTAGAAATCCACTGCCAATCATTAGCGGACTGGTGTTCCACTGTGGCGACCCCTAACCGTGAAAAGCCGAAAGACATTAGTATTATAGCCATAAAAATAGGGAATATGGTAGTAAAATAGATAAAAGTTTATTTTCTGCTATGTGGACCATTTGGAATGAAAGGCAAAATGAAATCATGTTTAGTGGTAAATGGAGATTAGCAGTAATTTTAAGAAAATTTAGATGGTGTTTGTAGAAAAACGAGTGGTGGCTCAACTAAGATAATGTAGGTAGACATTTAAGACAATAATGAAAAGTAAGTTATCTATGATTGTATGACAGTAATGTAAAGTAAGGGAAATGTGTACTTTGTATACATTTCTAAATATGTAAATTTGTAAATAATATTCTACATAATGTTTTCTTTTTTAATAAAGAACCCCTACTCTTTTTGATAGGGACTGTGGAATCTTTTACATCCACCTGAGCTACCGCCAATTCATGCAGATGGGGGTCTTTCTTTATTATCTTATCTAAAGGACGACACACTCAAGAGTGCAGCACTTCCCTTATTGTGCACTACAGTGTCACTATTCAATCTTCTTGGTGTGAAAATAGAACCCACTGTCTTTTGCACTAAAGGTGAGTGTACTACCTTTTACACCACTGACATATATATATATATATATATATATATATATATATATATATATATATATATATATATGTGTGTGTGTGTGTGTGTGTGTGTGTGTGTGTGTGTGTGTGTGTGTGTGTATATATATATATATATATATATATATATATATATATATATATGAGTGTGTGTGTGTGTATATATATATATATATATATATATATATGTATATATATATATATATATATATATATATATATAGTTACCTATCAAAACATCCACTCTTCATAACATCTAAACTCAAAACATCAAGAACATAACATCTAAATTTCAAAACATCTAAAACTCATAACATCGAAACTCAAAACATTGAAAACTACAAAGCAACTATAAATAACATCCCACACACTGTTTGCTACGTTTATGCAGGGGGGAAAGCCCCCCTTGCACCCCCTAAGTGGGGGGCTCTGCCACCCACACCCCCCATAAATTAAATATACCAACTCCAAGGTCGCACTACAGTGGGGCTAGGAAATTTGCTTTTTCCCCCACTGTAGTGTGACCTTGGAGTTGGTATATTTAATTTACAGGGGGTGTGGGGGCAGAACCTCCCACATGGGGAATGCAGGGTGGGGGCTTGCCCCCCTGCATAAACATAGTAAAAACTCTGTGGGATGTTATTTATAGTTGTTTTGTAGTTTTCAATATTTTGAGATTCGATGTTAAATGAGTTTTAGATGTTTTGAAGTTTAGATGTTATGGTCTTGATGTTTTGAGTTTAGATGTTATGAAGAGTAGATGTTTTGATAAGTAACTATATATATATATATATATATATATATATATATATATATATATATATACACACACACAGTGGATATAAAAAGTGTACACACCCCTGTTAAAATGCCAAGTTTTTGTGATATAAAAAAATGAGACCACAATAAATCATTTCAAAACTTTTCCCACCTTTAATGTGACCTATAACCTGTACAATTCAATTAAAAAACAAATATGTTAGGGGAAAAAAATAAAAAAATAAAAAATGTACAATAAGCTGGCTGCTTAAGTGTGCACACCCTTAAACTAATACTTTGTTGAAGCACCTTTTGATTTAATTACAGCATTCAGTCTTCTTGGGTAGGAGTCTATCAACATGGCACATCTTGACTTGGCAATATTTGCCCACTCTTTCTTGCAAAAGTGCTCCAAATCTGTCAGATTGCAAGGGCATCTCTTATGCACAGCCCTCTTCAGGTCACCCCACAGATTTTCTATTGGATTTAGGTGTGGGCTCTGGCTGGGCCATTCCAAAACTTTAATTTTCTTCCGTTGAAGCCATTCTTTTATTGATTTGGATGTATGCTTGGGGTCATTGTCATGTTGAAAGGTTAAATTCTTCTTCATCTTCAGCTTTCTAGCAGACACCTGAAGGTTTTGGGCCAAAATGGACTGGTATTTGGAACTGTTCATAATTCCCTCCACCTTGACCAAAGCCCCAGTTCCAACTGAAGAAAAGCAACCTCAAAGCATGATACTAGCACCACCATGCTTCATCCTGGGGATGGTGTTCTTTACTGATGCAAAGTGTTATTTTTGTGCCAAACGTACCTTTTGAAATTGTGGCCAAAAAGTTCAACCTTGGTCTCATCAGATCATAACACATTTTTCCACATGCTTTTGGGAGACTTGAGGCATTGTTTTGCAAATTTTAGCCGGGCCTGGATGTTTTTCTGTGTAAGAAAAGGCTTCCGTCTTGCAACCCTATCCCATAGTCCAGACATATGGAGAATACGGGAGATTGTTGTCATGTGTAGTACACAACCAGTACTTGCCAGAAATTCCTGCAGCTCCTTCAGTGTTTCTGTAGGTCTCTTGGCAATCTTCCTGACCAGTTTTCATCTTGTCTTTTCATCAATTTTGGAGGGATGTCCAGTTCTTTGCAACATCACTGTTGTCCCATATTTTCTCCATTTTTTTGATGACTGTGTTCTATGGTATATCCAGTGCTGTAGATATATTTTTGCACCCTTCTCCTGACTCATGCCTTTCAACAATGAGATCCCTTTGATGCTTTGTAAGGTCTCTGTGAACCATGGCTTTTGCTGTAGTAGGCAACTGAGTAAATGTCACAAAAATCCTACTAGGACAGCTGAAATTTATTTGCAGTTAACCAGTCTCTTTAACTGAGAGCAGGTGTGTACCCAAGAAGACTGAATGCTGTAATTAAATCAAAAGGTACTTCAACAAAGTATTAGTTTAAAGGTGTTCACACTTATGCAACCAGCGTATTGCACGTTTTTTATTTTTTGTATTTTTCCCCAATTGAATTGTACAGGTTATAGGTCACATTAAGGTGGGAAAAGTTTTTAAATGATTTATTGTGGTCTCATTTTTTTTATCACAAAAACCTGACATTTTAACAGGGATCTGTACACATTTTATATCCGCTCTATATATATATATATATATATATATATATATTATATATATATATATATATATTTATATATATATATATATATATATATATATATATATATATATATATATATATATATCTATATATATATATATATATATATGTATATATATATATATATATATATATATATATATATATGTATATATATATATATATATATGTACATATATATATATATATATATATATATATATATATATATATAGAGCACCAATACAAATTCCATCACTGCACCAATTCTAGAAAATACACACTTTCAGGAGCGAAAATCTTTTTTATTCATCTCATGGCTCGCAGACAGTAAAACAGTATAATCCAAACCAGTTTCACCTTTTAGGCGTCATCAGTGGATCAAACATCAAATCCCCATCACCATAATGTATGTCTCTATTAAAGAGACATATTCCATAACATAGTATATGCCCTATATAACCAAAAAATAAATAAATTTAAACAAAAAAAGAAAAAAGAAGAACTGGCCTAATAAATTCCCTACATTTAACAACAATCCACTACAAATCTTCATTTAACCCAGGCTTATATAAAGCCCCTAGTGTTAAAATCCACATTCTTTCCTTTTTATCCAATATTTGGTGTTTTATATCATCCCCTACATTATTCCTACTTATTGTATCTATCCCAACAAATATAAAATGAGCTGTATTATGGTCAATTGTATGTTTATAAAGGGCACTGCACCTTTTACATTTAATGTCACTTATATGTAGTGCCACTCTACTTTTAAAAGATTTTGACGTTTGACTTGACTTATATAGAAGGCCCCACATCGACATATTGCCATATATAACCCACTCTGTTTTACAAGTTATTAAATATTTTATATCAAAACTTTTAGATATTAGATGTAAAAGATTTAGTCTTGGGGATAATATTACAATAAGTACACCTACCACACAGATTACAGCCTGTACTTATACTTACTTTTTTCTTGCTATATTTCATTTTTTTATACCAAAAAAGAGACTCACCAATATTCCTCCCTCTCCTATATCCAAACTTACAATATTCATCCAAATAGCCCCCAAAACATTGGTCCTGTTTTAAAATATACCAATAATTATTAACTGTATGTCGAAGTTTAAATGTATTAGTTCCAAAAGTAGTAATTAATCTACAAGGAATATTCTAATTCCCATCTTCCAAGGAATCTCTAAATTCTAAATCTTTTTTCATACTCAATGTCTTTAACATTTCATTATCTATATCCTTCTTATTATAACCTCTCTGTTTAAATCTATAACCCATATTTTCTACTTCAGTTCCAAATTCTTCCTCATTACTACATATATGTCTAACCCTTTGTAGTTGATTTTTTGGAATATTTGAAATAATATGTTTTGGATGACAGCTATCTGCCCTCAATATTGATTTTTTAGTAAATGGTTTTCTGTATAGACTTGTTCCTAAAGTACCATCACTATTCACAACCACATGTACATCTAAAAAATCAATAGCTTTTCTCTTTTCTGTCAACAAAAACTATATCAAATACATTAAAATTTAGATGTTCCACAAAAATACCCCATTCATCTGATGAGCCAGACCAAATGGCCCAGCAATCGTTGAGGTATCAACGCCACATTATCAATTTAGATTTAAAAGGAACATCCTCCTAATAGACCAAACTGCATTCTAGGTACCCCATAAAAAGATCTGCATATATTGGTGCAAATCCTGTACCCATTGCAGTACCATTTACTTGCAGATAGCATTCCTTTCCAAAAAAGAATACATTGTTTTTCAACACAATTTCTATTAAATCAATCAACAGAGAGCAATGTTCAACAGAATATAGACCATACTGTAGTAACCAATATTTAATAGCTTCAATTCCCCCATGATGTGGAATACTCGTATATAATGATTGTACCTCAAGTGTACAAACATAACAATCTTCAGACAACCATATATCATCCATCAATTGTAAAAATTCATTCATATCTTTAATTCTAGAATTAACAAGGGCTAGTAAAGGTTTTAATTGTACCTCCAAATAGGCTGAAATTGGCTCCGTAAGAGACCCCATTCCTGACACTATAGGTCTACCTGGTGGAGGAAAAATATTTTATGTATCTTTGGTAATATATAAAATAATTGGGACCTTGGAGTATCAACTATCAATTCTTTTAATAAATTCCCATCTATAAGAACTTCAGACTTAAATTCTTTCAATCTTTTATCAATTTTTTGCTTTAAGTCAGAAGTAGGATCAAACAGAAGTTTTAAATAAAATCTATCATCTTCTAATTGTTTTTTAACTTCCTTTGTATATCCCTCAACATCCCATATTACCAGAGCACCACCCTTATCTGCTTTAAGTATCACTAAATTTTTATTTTCCATCAAACCTTTCAGAGCTGCCCTTTCTTTTAATGTTAAATTATGTCCATGGTGTCTGAAGATGTTATTTTAATTTTTATGAAGTTCACCCAGTACACTTTCTTCAAATAATCTCACTCTTGGATGGTAAGGGGGTATAAAATTGCTTTTTTTTAATTTAAAATCAGAGGTAGATGAAGTATCACATCTAGTATGAAAAAAATATTTTAAATTTAAACCTCTACAAAAATTTTTTACATCCATGCACATATCATGCTGAGACAAAAAGAAGGAAGGTACATAGTTAAAGCCTTTATTCAACACAGCTTTTCATCAGCATTCAGCTGATAATTAGTTAAATTAACTATGAGTCCTTCATCATCTATTTTTCTTCCACCAGTCTCTCGAACTTCTCCTCATCTCTTTCAAGTATTCTCTTCCGATGTTTCTTTCCACCCCTTCTAAAGGGCCCACTTTTGATCTCACTTTCTTATGTATAGGAGAAGGTATCTCAGGTATTTCCAAGTCTGTATCCGTGCTGACTGCATTAGAGGACATTTCCGATGTACTTGTTTCAGGATTATTACCATTAAATGTGGATTTCAAAATTGACTTGCTTCTTTTACGTTTAATTCGTTTAGGTTTAACATTTTCACTAAAATGCACAGCCCTTTTAGATTGTTTCCAGGTGTAGGTTTTATCATTCTTGGCGCCACGCATATCTCTATTAAATTTTTTTAACTTCTTAGTTTTAGCCTCAGCATCGAAAGCATTAATTTCTTCCATATATTTATTAAACAGACCACTAAAACCATCTACTTCACTATGTTTCTGCACCAGTTCTAAACAATCATCCACTTGTTGTTTAGCTTTTGTTAAATTATCTTCATAATATGAAATCAGTAGTTCTATAAACAGTTTAGACGCGTGGTCTGTATAGTACGCCATTTTGTCAAAAGTCAACATTTTTTCCCACACCCGGTTTCACGAAATTGTAAACCTCGTGGTATTATATCTGCATTAAGTTAAGCCTTAAGTAGCTTTATATGCCATATTGTTGAACGACATTTTTGTGCTAAACGCCAGTTCTTTAAAATCATAATGCATTTGTGACATAATACTGATCTCTGTATTATTCATATTCATACAGTATAATCCAAACCAGTTTCACCTTTTAGGCGTCATCAGTGGATCAAACATCAAATCCCCATCACCATAATGTATGTCTCTATTAAAGAGACATATTCCATAACATAGTATATGCCCTATATAACCAAAAAATAAATAAATTTAAACAAAAAAAGAAAAAAGAAGAACTGGCCTAATAAATTCCCTACATTTAACAACAATCCACTACAAATCTTCATTTAACCCAGGCTTATATAAAGCCCCTAGTGTTAAAATCCACATTCTTTCCTTTTTATCCAATATTTGGTGTTTTATATCATCCCCTACATTATTCCTACTTATTGTATCTATCCCAACAAATATAAAATGGGCTGTATTATGGTCAATTGTATGTTTATAAAGGGCACTCCGTACCCTTTTACATTTAATGTCACTTATATGTAGTGCCACTCTACTTTTAAAAGATTTTGACGTTTGACTTACATAGAAGGCCCCACATCGACATATTGCCATATATATAACCCACTCTGTTTTACAAGTTATTAAATATTTTATATCAAAAACTTTAGACGTATTAATAGATGTAAAAGATTTAGTCTTGGGGATAATATTACAATAAGTACACCTACCACACAGATTACAGCCTGTACTTATACTTACTTTTTTCTTGCTATATTTCATTTTTTTATACCAAAAAAGAGACTCACCAATATTCCTCCCTCTCCTATATCCAAACTTACAATATTCATCCAAATAGCCCCCAAAACATTGGTCCTGTTTTAAAATATACCAATAATTATTAACTGTATGTCGAAGTTTAAATGTATTAGTTCCAAAAGTAGTAATTAATCTACAAGGAATATTCTAATTCCCATCTTCCAAGGAATCTCTAAATTCTAAATCTTTTTTCATACTCAATGTCTTTAACATTTCATTATCTATATCCTTCTTATTATAACCTCTCTGTTTAAATCTATAACCCATATTTTCTACTTCAGTTCCAAATTCTTCCTCATTACTACATATATGTCTAACCCTTTGTAGTTGATTTTTTGGAATATTTGAAATAATATGTTTTGGATGACAGCTATCTGCCCTCAATATTGATTTTTTAGTAAATGGTTTTCTGTATAGACTTGTTCCTAAAGTACCATCACTATTCACAACCACATGTACATCTAAAAAATCAATAGCTTTTTTCTCTTTTCTGTCAACAAAAACTATATCAAATACATTAAAATTTAGATGTTCCACAAAAATACCCCATTCATCTGATGAGCCAGACCAAATGGCCCAGCAA